>NC_083766.1:4439213-4464213 GCF_963514075.1 Conger conger | reverse complement strand
TTTACAACTTAACCACACTTAAAATAATCAAGCGTTTTTAACTGTTGGTGTTACACTGAATATTTACCCCTGCCTTTTCTTGAAGTCTATAACTGTCTTCATGGTGGGAGCGGGATAAGATCCTTTTCATGCGTTGGTGCAAATTTCAAATTGGTTTACAGTGGTTTGGTTTTATAACGGTTAAATTGTGCGTTTTAAAGTCATGTTAAACCAGATAGTTGACTAGGTTTACTTTACTTTTGAGTAGCATGACTATTAAAACATATACAGGTCACATGCTTTATCGCACAACCTGTCACAGACAACAGATTATGCCTGGTCCCTCGTCCTAAATTCAGTTTTGAATGGATTCTCCTTAAACTTGTATAAGTTTAAGAGGGGAAAAAAGGCATAAACACAGTGCAGTGTCCAGGACTAAGATTAAGCTTAGCTGGTTAAACCAAGCCCTTACAGAAGATAAGATAAGATGATAAGTGTAACTGAAACAGCTCTCAGCCTACATTTGCTTAACCTTCCTAATGTGTTGACACCTTTTGTGTTGGCAGGTCAAATTTGAGCAATTATTTTTTTCACCTCATATCTAATTCATCCATTCATAACCATACAATATATATATATATATATATATATTTTTTTTTTTTTTTTTTGGTGAAGACCATTTACCTTACAATAACCACTTGCTTTCATTTAAATTATATTTCTTATAGTGAAGACAAGGGGTAATTATGTTATCTGACTATAATAGACTAATATAGGAACACACTTTTGTAGAACTTTATTAACCAGAGTGATATCTGTGGGATTACAGCATGGGTCAAAGTTCACCCGTAAAGGTCTTTGTAAGAAAAAGTTTTCTTTTCTTTTTTTTTCCCCTTAAACTAAACTTAATTTTGTTCAAAATAACGAAATCAAATTGAACATGAACAATTTCAGTTTCATTGATATGATATGTAGTCAATCATATGCAGTGAAGTCCACTGTACCAAAGCAAAGGTGCGTATCCATTTGTAACAGGAGAAATGTCCTGTTATTTGTTGGAATAATAATCAATAAGGTTTAAACAAATATTTGACTACTGTACAATCTCTTATTGCCGAAGGTTGCTTGAAAATAATCCTGCCACAGTACAGTGTGAGAAACCCTGCACAATCATATTTATAACCAATACCAGGTATAGGATTATCTTTCATTATCTATCTTTACCATTGAAGCAGATGTGTCTTTCTCCTCCTGTGTGTGCGTGTATGTGTGTGTGTGTGTGTGGGGGTGCACACGTGTGTGTGTGTGTGGGTGTGCACATGTGTGCGTGTGTGTATGTGTGTGTGGGTGCGCACGTGTGTGTGTGTGCGTGTGTATGTGTGTGTGTGGGTGCGCATGTGTGCGTGTGTGTGTTGGCAGGGCCGCATTGTTATGAAGGGGGCAATTGTAATGACAGAGTAAGGGATATTCCTTTTGAGTGTATGCTGGGAAAGAAAACGAGAGATAGAGAAGGATGAGTGTGTTTGTGTTCAAGTTCCTTTTAAGTGTCTATATTCTGTGAGATCAATTTTGAAACAGCGGGTAGCTGGTTGACCAGTTCAGACCAGCCCCTAGCTTGACATGGTTTAGCTGGTTGACCAGTTCAAACCAGCTCCAAGCTCAACAACTGGTAGATCGGTTCAAGAAATGAATGGCAAAAATATATGTCATATATATATATCTTTTAATGTTTTTTTATCAAAACAAATTTACAAGGTATTTACACATTCACAACAGCATATGACAAAAGACCTTTCACCCTGAGTGTACGGGTAGACTGCCCTGTTAAAAATTGTTTTACCTACAAAAAAGCCTGCATAGGTAACGGATTTCTTTTTCTTTTTTTTTTGGGGCAAAAAATAAAAAAATAAATAAATGAAATCACCAGTTTAAAGATGCTGTATATACGGCATATGATGGTACATGATTATTTTGCCTAAATTCAAACAAATGCCTGTCACCATCTTCTATCACCAACTCTTTCTGTCTCCTCTCTCCCCCCTCAAACACACACACACACACACACACACACACACACAGACACAAACAAACAGCTTTTGGCAAGCTGCTGCAATCACACAAGTCTGAATATGACACGGACATGGCTGAACTTGCCAAGTAGATATGGAACTGTGTGCATTTGTTTCCTTCAAACGTGCAAGATACCCGGTCTCACACGGCGGGGGGGGCAAAGGGCGGAAAAGTTCACATGTCCATCTGAGGCGTAAAATCCCAGTCTGGTGCGGTGAGGAAGGTCGCGCCGGTAGGTACAGGTGTGTACAGGTGTGTTCAACACACAGGTATACAGGTGTGTACAGGTATGTTCAGCGTTCAGGTTTCTCGGCCCAGGGCCCTCAGGGGGGGCAGGCGATCGGCGAGAAATGGCTGGCGGAGTCGGAGGTCCAGGGGTCAGGGTCGAGGTAGTTCACCAGGTCCATGTTCCTCCCCGTGAGCTCTGTGTAAAACCGCAGTTCCAGCTCCTCCCCTAAAACGGCAAAACTTTCATATCAAAAAACCGTTCTCCGTTTTAATGTGTGGTTATTGGCGTTACTGTCACCTTCCTGTCAGCTTCTCCGCTGATGTCTAACAAGGCGTTTCTGTCTGCTGACTGGATTTTTTATTTATTTATTTATTTTTGCACCATTCCTTGCAAACTCTAGGGACTAGTGTGCGTGAAAATCACAGGAGATCAGCAGTTTCTGAGATACTCAAACCACCCTGTCTGCCACCAACAATCATTCCACAGTCAAAATCACTTGGATCACATGTTTTCCCCATTCTGAACATTAACTGAAGCTCCTGACCCGTATCTATATGATTGTATGCACTGCACTGCTGCCACTCAATTGGCCGATTAGATAATCACATGAATAAGTAGGTGTAATGAAGTGTAAAATGTTCCTAATGTAGTGCACTTGACAGCAGAATCACTCAAATTACCTGAGGTGTCGCTCCACTGGCTCTCCGGGCTGGAGAACGTGTGGACCGGGGCCAGGTCCTGGGTCAGCACGTTTTTGGCGTTCATGTCGCACTCCTGCCACTGCGACTGGTCCAACTCCAGCTGCTGGGCCATCTGCACCGGAGGGAAGGCGGGGACCAATGAGCATCAGAGGACTGACACTGACACCAGACAGCAGAGCGCGCGCGTGCCCAATGGAGGACAACAGCGCTGGATCGACAGCGAATCACAGAGCTGAACTCACCGCAATGATCGCCGCTTCGTCAACTTCAAAATCTGAAAAAACAAAAGGTATAAAAAATGTTTTTTAATAAACATAAGAATTACACAGCACACGTCCTATCTCAGAACTCTGAAGCTGACATGACTAAACACGCAGGTATGTGTTCTACATGCAGTCTATGCACCTAGCTTTGTACTTTCAAATGCTGCTAATTATTTTTCAGGGCACTGTCAATATTAGCCGCAGCTGAGCTATATTTCCAGGGACATATGCCCTGACTTTAAGGCCAATGATGTCTATGGTGCAGGGGCTGAGAGTAAGGCAGTCGTATCTGTTCTCATCTAACGTCTACGGTACCTGAGCGTAGGGGCGAGACTTGGAAGTGAAATCCGTTGGTGCTGTCGGGAGTGGTCAGTGCCGGGCCGCTCCAGTCCGTTGTGATCTCTTCCTCATTTCCGTACGGCGACGGCGAAAGAGCTATGGAAAAAAACACAAACACATTTCATTAAATTTCATTTTTGTTGTGCAAAAAACAAGCAACAGCCACATTCAGACACCTAGGCCTACATTCAACCAGCATGGATCCGTAATGTAGCTTGTTATTTTGTTCAATGACACGGTTATTGAATGACACAATTACATTGGCTACCTTGCTACAAACAGGAATTCCACAACCGGGAAACAAACCTAGAACCGTTTGCAAGACAAATTCCGGCTCCGTTTTGCCAGATCGCCACCCCGATTCACGTTTACAACGCTGCGTACTTTCACTCAACATACAACCTCTGTGGCTTGGCGAGGCCAGTTTCCCACACTCTCCACACTCCCCGTATGACTAGGCGCACGGAAAAGAGGAAGCTGACTTATTTACCGTCGTCGGAGTGGTTCTGGGTGCTGTCCACGGTGTTTTCCTGCATCGAATCTTCATCCAGGCTCGTTCCTGAGTCTTCGTAGTCCTCGTCGCTTTCCGCGACCTTTGTTTTATTGCCCTGCAGAACACAGGAAACGTCAACTCGCTGTAGAGCAGCCGAAGCGTTTCACGTGTCGCAAAATCCGCAGCTGTGACTGCAGCGGTGTGTCAGTCTCCACTGGGGTAAAATATGTATTTGTGTATGTGCTCTGAACTGGAAAATAAACCAGGACTTACTCTGCTCTTTTTTCTGCTGTCCCGTGTACTGGACTTCTTGTCTGTAGAGAAAGAAGAAAGGACAGTTTTTTATTTAAAGGTACACAGATATCTGCACACAGTGTTTTATTTAAAGGTTCACACAGATATCTGCACACAGTGTTTTATTTAAAGGTTCACACAGATATCTGCACACGGTGTTTTATTTAAAGGTTCACACAGATATCTGCACACAGTGTTTTATTTAAAGGTTCACACAGATATCTGCACACAGTGTTTTATTTTAAAGTTCTGCACGGCTCTGTGCTTGGTCCGTGCATGGTTGGGTTCTTTATGGCGGGATGGCTGGTGTTGTGTGTTTACCTCGCTTCTTGGACACGGCCTGCAGTATCTTGTAAACGCGCACGGCTCCACAGCCCTTGTTGATGCTCTTGTCTTTCACTTCCGCGATGTCGGGCAACGAGTTCATCGCACAGCGGAAATTGGCCTTCCACGTCTTGGGGTCTGGGTTACCTGCTCCCTCCCTATACTTTCCTAGATGAACAATAATAGTAATACATATAAGTATTAATAATCTTCAGAATTTACATTTGTAAAAAAAATATGTAGATTGAAGCGGTGCGCGAGACGCCCGTGAGGGTGCCTGTTTTGGGGCCTCACCCGTGTGGATGGCCCACGCCTTAAACAGACAGGCGTCTTTGTCCATCTCCCAGCCGTGGCGAGCTGCATGCTTCCAGGGAATACAGAACATCTTCTCATCCTGATGAATAAAAACGCAGCGCATTAATTCACGCGCCACTGTTGTCATTCAGACGTCTTGTAATAAGCGGGATTCAGCTGCCTGTTGCGGGTTTGTCCTCCGTTGATCACGGACACAGGACTCAGCGCACACGTCAGTGGGCAGCAGCCGCAGTGGACGGTGAGGGTCTTGGACGCAAGGCCTACCTTGTTCACCCATTTCAGTCCGGCGATCGACTTCGACTCGATTCTGTCCTCCAGCCAAGGTCTCATTCTCATTCTTGACACAGGCATGTCTAAGGCAGCTGGGCAGAGACATAAGGCAAAACGTTTTGTTTTGTTATGGTGGCCAGTAGCATAGTGGTTAAGGTACATGACTGGGACCCGCGTGGTCGGTGGTTCGATCCCTGGTCTAGCCACAATAATATATAACAATTTCCTTTTTCACACAATTTGTCATTTCTAATGGCAAACAATCCAGTACTCTAATTCTTATTTATAAATGTTATTTATTTTTTTATCTCAAAATGTTCTGCTGATTTCAGGACATTTTATATCTAAAAATATAATAGGTATATAATTATATATAAGTTTATATCCTGTTCAATTAAAATCAAGTCAATTTAAGAAAACACGCAAGGCGTTCAAGTACAACGGAAACGTTTAAACTGTATCCATATACTGTATACTGAAGGCGAACTGCCTCTGTTGAAACTCTACTGAAGATATTACTGTAACTCGCTATACACCGTGTGTCCACCGTGCGCAGCATTAGTACAGAATAATGTTTCAGATTAACTGGTTAAGGCAGCAATAATAAAAAACAACAATAATAACCATAATAATAATCGTTATTATTATTATGTTCTACTCAATCTGTAGGATGCACAGACCCTGTTTTCCGTGTCTGCAGACACTCCGCGACACACATAGCCAAAATTTTACTGCTGTTGCAGTTGCAGTACTGTACTGTGCATACAGTATTTCCTGCTTTTGTAGTCTGACTGGATCACATTTACGCGTGATTATGTTAATATGCAAAATGTTTCATGAAAAACCCCACATACCCCTTCTCAAATAAAAAACAGCGATCATAATAATCAACGGGCTTGATTTACGAAGACATTTACGAATAAACCGTCAATCAGATAAAACGTCCACAGCATTTTTGTATTAAAAACAAATAATTGCACGACATGCACCAATATTAAACTATTCTGCAACTATTTCTAATTGCTATAAATAAAGTTGGTGTTTAAGCAATAAAGCAGACGTGTATGCAGTTCAGGGAATGAATAGCAACAGACAAACAAACTTACTTATGCAATGTATCTTGCAAAAGAAAACCCTTTGAAAAGCGGCTGCAGTTATTCCGCGTCTTCGCTGAGATGCGTGTATCCAGTCCGATCACACTCAAGCGTGTGCCGAGTCTCCGAAGCGCGCCCAGTTAAAAACTCTAGTGTGGGATTTCCCCATTTATGTCATTTGTGGGCGGGGACGTGTCGCGAGCATGCGCGATACGGCACTTATTGCTCCGAACAAACTGCCAGGCCAGGCCATGTGATTTCCGAGAAATCAGCCCGCTTTTCTACAAGGCGTGTGAAAGGGACCAGCAGGTCAGAAAGAACACTGGTTAGTATGAATGCAGTTTGACTGCTCCATGACCACAGCCGTATTTACCACATTTATGTTTACATAACATAGGCTACTTTTGTAAAGACATTATTTTTGCATGCTTTTTTGCATTGACTACATTTATTTGAAATGCATGTGATGCATGTGTTTTATTGCACTTTGAGAAATTTTATTGATATTGAGATTAGATTGTTTGATCAATGAAGCATATCATTATTTTTCTTGATGTAACTTAGGTTATCTGAAAAACGACAACAAAACAAAAGCGATGCAATTAATGCCACTAATGTTTATACGCGCACATAATGATTTAACCTCTATATAGGCTACCCGTTCAGCCATTTTTGTAAATCGCATCGGAACAGTAAATGAACCTTTTTCCGGGAAACGCTGCAACACTAACTTTAATCTGTAGAGGGGGCAGAGGAGTCAAAGGAATTTGACTTTCAGAAGCGCCAGCTGCCTGCAGGCACAGTTTTGTAGAACATGTATTGATGGGTCTAGTTTTGCGCAAACCCGTGTCTATGACGTGTTTTTCAATATAATGCTAACTTAAATACTGTATTATTGCCAAACATTAAATGTATTCTACTAATGCTTTTAATGGTGGTGTGTTTATCGCAACAAACGAAATGACAACAGCGCCCCCCAACGGGCATTCTGGTGGCAATCCTGGTGCTTTCCTGCGGAATTTACGCTCGGGTAAAGCACTGGGTTTTCCCAGCACATGTCCTGGCGGAATAATTGGCGGAAGGCTGCACAGAAACAAGTGTTGCTTTAAATTGCTTCAAAGTTATGGAATGGAAAACATTCAAAGGGAAAATTATACATGGATATGCATATACCAACAGAAACACATATCCACAAATGCCATGTATTCCTCCAAGAACAAAGATTACTAAAAACATAGCCTACTATAAAATCATGCAGCAAAGTCTGCAAAAAGAAGAAGAAGAAAAATAAATAAATGGCTTCGGATCTGAGAGTAGGACTCAATCGTACAGTATAATAGTTCTTGTTCATTGAAATACTTAAAAAGTAGGAAGTCGCTGTAAGTGTCAAAGGAGGGAAATTAAGTCTACACTAAGGCTACATTTTATTTTCACATATTTTCCATTAATTGCGTCATAACGGTTAATAAACATCAATTTAACGACCAGCAGACTGCATGTATGCTTGGCTGAAAGAGCTAACACGAATATAAATGAGGGACAAGTACAGTATATATACACATATATTCTCGAATATCCAACACTCATACACCCGACATAATAGATGCGTTTTTTTGCTAATAATTTTTTTTTTAAAGATTACTTTCAATTGCCAGTGTCTTAATCCCACATCAGCCCCGTGTTGCATAGCCCAAGTAAAAAGGAAAGTTTTTCAACCTGAAATGAAATGCCAAGCTTTTTCTACGTGATAATTTCCAGATTAAACAGCGCACAAAGTGCAATGGAAAGTCGAGTCGACACTGTTGCGTGTAAAAACGGATTCATCAGATCATATACGGGCATGCAGAGAGGCATCGATAAGCACGCTGGACTAACTGCATAAACAGTAATTACGGCATTTTGCAGGGACGTACGTAACCAACTTAAGTAGTCAGGGCAGTTGAACTTGACGATTCAACGAAATTAAGGAATAAATATACCAAACGTAAAAATATGTTCAGCAAAAGAGTGTGGGCAGAAGCTCCCGGATATTCAATAATTAAATTGCTTGGATTCCTCCCCTTCCTGGTTTCCTCTTTTACTGCACATTCTGCTTTCGCACGGTGCTCCGGGTCTGTTTGCAGCCAGTGACTTTGGTTCCCAGGTTATCTACTCCGAAGCGCTTGGCTGTTTCCGAAATACTACTGTACTGACATTTAATACTAGTATGCTAGTATGCGATTTCGGACGCAGCCCTTGGGTTTGTTTGTTCCCCGAAAACGGTTAACTGAACCAGGACACAATCATTTGACATCTTCCTCTCTGGCATCCATGCATATCATGGATATTTTTTTAAGGTTTTCCTGGCCACTGCAGAGTTTTCCTCTTTTTTAACTTTCTGCACTCAGGACTGGGATTTCCAGGAAAAGGGTTTGTTCCTGGGACACTACTGTACTGTGAACTTCCTGCAATGTAGTGGCAATGTTATAACACTGACAGAACATTCCAGTGGGAACTCTCGTGATACCATTTTGTGTTAGCTGGACAACCTTCCCGTGCGTCACATGGCCTGGTGCCCATGCAGTAGTTCAAAGTTCAAACCCTGTCACCAGGGTCAGAGTCAGAGTACATAACCAAGCTACATCCGGGTGAAGAGCTAAACTCTATTGGAATTAACCAAGTCAGTTTATGTCTTATGTTTGTGTTTATGTGTTTTCTATACTTTATTGAGCTTGTCTGGTGTATTGGAGCCTATGAAATACTCTCAAAGAGTGCCAACCGGGCCTTCTGGTCCTCTTGGTTGGCTCAATTGCAACAGACAAGATCGAGCATTTGAATCCAAAACAATTGCATATTTGACCCTGGTCTGGTTAAAACGCTGACCAGCCCACAGTTCCATCCCTCTAGATGTCTAGATTCCAGCTTTTGCTAAATGGGGTCCCAATCGACCCCCATCTCGCAGATTCATTTCTGCAGTCTGGTCTGACATTCAAATACTGTTTTTGTGTCCCTCCATGAAACATTTTACTATGACCTAGTCTACCAGCCAACCAGTGTTGGTGTATACAGCTAATTAGCTCATTTATCCAGAGTAATTGGTGGAAACAAAAACCTGCACCTCCGGCAGAATTACCCTCCCTCCACTTAATCCCTAGGAACTGCCTGCCCTTCTTCAGGTGGTTGGATAGGTGGTTATTTTATTCTAATAATAATTAGTTATTTATCTGACGCTCTTATCCAGAGCGACGTACAGTTGATTAGACTAAGCAGTCTAAGACAGTCCTCTCCTGGAGCAATGCAGGGTTAAGGGCCTTGCTCAAGGGCCCAACAGCTGTGCAGATCTTATTGTGGCTACACCGGGGTTTGATCCACCAACCCACTCATGTACCTTCGCCAGCAGGCCACAGAAGCCACCTTCAACTGCCAGCATGCTGTGAAGGTGGAGGAGATCATCAGAACAAGTCCATTGAGGTCGAAACATAAATATTTTTCATGGATTAATAAATTACCATTTTTTACTATTTGCTGTTTCGAGCATCAAGTGAGTAATTTTAACTAAAATAACCAAAGAAGCCATTTCAAGATGGTGGGGTGGAACATTTGCTTCAATTTGGACGTAAAATACAATTTGTGGCCTGTTCTTACCAAGACAGAAGAAAAAACTCCAAAATGTAAAAGCCTAAATGATTATTTAATATTCAAAGCACAAACATTTGGGCAGTCGCCTTCTTCAGTGTGGAAATACAAACGGGGGTCTAGCCCCCATATAGCGCTTAAATAATCTCTCTCCGTTATCCTACCCTATAATCATTCCTGCATTTCAGTGTAAATTCAAATATCCCTCATGCAAGTGTGACACAGTGTTACGAAGGTTCACTTATATAGTACATAAGAATAGATTATGTTGCATCCATCCATCCATCCATCATCTTAACCCACTAATTCTGAACAGGGTCGCAGGGGGGCTGGAGCCTATCCCAGCATACATTGGGCGAAAGGCAGGAATACACCCTGGACAGGTTGCCAGTCCATCGCAGGGCACACACACCATTCACTCACACACTCATGCCTATGGGCAATTTAGACTCTCCAATCAGTAGTACCCAGAGGAAACCCACGCAAACACGGGGAGAACATGCAAACTCCACACAGAGAGGCCCCGGCCGACCGGGATTCAAACCCAGGACCTCCTTGCTGCAGCGCTACCCACTGCACCATCCATGCCATCATAGATTATGTTTCCCTAAATAGTAATAATAATAATAATAATAATAATAATAATAATAATAATAATAATAATTATTATTATTATTATTATTATTATTAACCTTTATTTATACAGGGTAAGTTGACTGTATAAATAAAAGTTGACATTAATGCCCCCCCACCACCACCCCCCCAAGTAGCCTAACCTCCATGTCTTTGGATTTGATGTCAGCTGTACTGGAAGTGTAAACCCAATATAATTTCTCATCAATTAGAAATTAGAAATAGTTCCGCCCCATGGATGGAAGGGAAGATTTTGGAAAACTGAACGCTGAATGAGAGAAAGTTCTCCTTATGGGTGTACATCTCTGTCAGAAGAGGAATATGCTTCCTGATATTAATTATCCTGCGGGAAACGGCAAGGCGCTTGGAGCTTTGGGCGAAGCGGCTTGGGCGTATGCGTTAAATCTGCCCCGGGCCATCTGCCTCCGCAGCCCGGTGACATTGAGGCGTCAAAGCCGCGTCTCCATCGCGGGAGGAAAGACTCCAGAGCTCCGCCTCCTGAGTTTTTTTTCCACGCTGAACTCAACGAGTCATTGGAGCCCACGTTTCTGCCTGGCCAATCAGCACACAGCCTCGAAACAGGAAGTCCTTTTCATTATCCTCGGGTTTTTTTTGTAGGTGATAGACATTTATGCCAAAGCAGGACAAGTCAAGTCAAATTTCTTGAAGTAAAATGCAAGTGGGTTTAAAAAAGTGCATAATATAGACTCGAATATAAGCATATATATCATATTTATTTGTTATCTGCATAATTATTATTTGTATAATTTTTGATTTCATATTTTAATTTAATGTATTTATATACAGTAGTGTGCAGTGATGATTATACACATCATTTTTTTTTAGCAAAATGTTTTATTTTTTCACTGTTGCACAGCATGAATGCATGTTTGAAGGTTCATTCCATGATTGTTGATGCTAAACAATTTGTTTAAACTGGTCTGAAGCAACATTATTCTGTAAAATTACTTCAGTTGTTCCAGTATTTAAGGATCATCTGGTGACATAAAAGTTATGACTTGGCCCACTCAAAGTCCAGACCTCACTTCGATTGAGCAAATCTGGAATTTGCTGGATACCAAGATAAATAAATCTGTTGTAACATCGAAAGAATCTCTTTGGAATGAACTGCAAACCATATGGAATGGTTTAACGAGTGAAGAAATAAAAAAATATGTGAATGATTAAAATGCTGTGATCAATGCAAAGGGTGGCCACACTAGATATTGACTTTTTTTCTCCAAAAGAGACTACTATTCCAGACTACTATCTGTTTACTTATCTACTTGAACCAATATTACATGAAATAGATACTTGAATAGTACTTGAATAGTTTCTGATTCATCTTCATTGTGTTAAGTGTATAATCATCACTTCACACTGCTGTATCATATATAACACTGCTGTCAAACTCACTGTTTGCCCAGCGCTGTTTGCCCAGCACTGTTTCCCCAGTGCTGTTTGCCCAGCGCTGTTTGCCCAGCACTGTTTGCCCAGCGCTGTTTCCCCAGCGCTGTTTGCCCAGCGCTGTTTGTCCAGTGCTGTTTGCCCAGCGCTGTTTGCCCAGCGCTGTTTGCCCAGTGCTGTTTGTCCAGTGCTGTTTGCCCAACGCTGTTTGCCCAGCGCTGTTTGTCCAGCGCTGTTTGTCCAGCGCTGTTTGTCCAGTGCTGTTTGTCCAGTGCTGTTTGTCCAGTGCTGTTTGTCCAGTGCTGTTTGTCCAGCGCTGTTTGTCCAGTGCTGTTTGCCCAGTGCTGTTTGTCCAGTGCTGTTTGTCCAGCGCTGTTTGTCCAGTGCTGTTTGCCCAGTGCTGTTTGTCCAGTGCTGTTTGCCCAGTGCTGTTTGTCCAGTGCTGTTTGTCCAGTGCTGTTTGTCCAGCGCTGTTTGTCCAGCGCTGTTTGTCCAGCGCTGTTTGTCCAGCGCTGTTTGCCCAGTGCTGTTTGCCCAGTGCTGTTTGCCCAGTGCTGTTTGCCCAGTGCTGTTTGCCCAGTGCTGTTTGCCCAGTGCTGTTTGCCCAGTGCTGTTTGCCCAGTGCTGTTTGTCCAGCGCTGTTTGTCCAGCGCTGTTTGCCCAGTGCTGTTTGTCCAGTGCTGTTTGCCCAGTGCTGTTTGTCCAGTGCTGTTTGCCCAGTGCTGTTTGCCCAGCGCTGTTTGTCCAGCGCTGTTTGCCCAGCGCTGTTTGCCCAGCGCTGTTTGTCCAGTGCTGTTTGCCCAGTGCTGTTTGCCCAGTGCTGTTTGCCCAGTGCTGTTTGTCCAGCGCTGTTTGTCCAGCGCTGTTTGTCCAGCGCTGTTTGCCCAGTGCTGTTTGCCCAGTGCTGTTTGCCCAGTGCTGTTTGTCCAGCGCTGTTTGTCCAGTGCTGTTTGCCCAGCGCTGTTTGCCCAGTGCTGTTTGTCCAGTGCTGTTTGTCCAGCGCTGTTTGTCCAGTGCTGTTTGTCCAGTGCTGTTTGCCCAGTGCTGTTTGCCCAGTGCTGTTTGTCCAGTGCTGTTTGTCCAGTGCTGTTTGTCCAGCGCTGTTTGTCCAGCGCTGTTTGCCCAGCGCTGTTTGTCCAGCGCTGTTTGTCCAGTGCTGTTTGTCCAGTGCTGTTTGTCCAGTGCCGGCCAGAAGCCCCCTCTGAGCTTGGTTCTGCTCTAGATTTCATTCCTGATAGTCAGGGAGTTTTTCTTTCGGAGTTCCTTTTAAAGCTGCTTTGTGACAACTGGTGTTGCTAAAAGTGCTAAAGAAATAACATTTTACTTCATTTAATTTAACAAAACTCTGCTTTGTTAATCTGTGCACTTTGTCAGGCGTATGTCATCCAGTGCCATAATGTTTGTTTGGCTGTGATACCACACTGTGTTGACAGTCCAACCTTGCACAATAGCCCCTTAGCACAATAGCCTGTTAGCCCTCTAGATATCATCTCATTAAGTGCCTCTTGTGTGTCTGTGAAGACGGCACAGCGGTTTCCTTTAACAGCTGTGGGTCAGGCGTGTGTAACATGCTTGTGACCGCGTGTGGCAGACGGGGGGGGTATCTGACCGTAGCCCACAAGATAAGTGAGGTCACATGACTGTACCGACATTAGGCAATCGCAGGGACACCAGGGGGAAGTGGAATCAGGAAGTCAGCCTGTGCGTCCCGTGCAGCGGGGTTCCTCCATGTTGTGGCGACAATGGAACATTCCCAGTTAGGGGTACGCTCAGACGCGCACAGCCACAACCTTTTTTTTTACATTTTCTTCCCATCATCCGCCATGCCTCCGCTCAAACAAACTTATGTAAGAAGAGAGAAAACCAAGGGCCGGTTTCACAGACAGTGGTTAAGCACAGTCCTGGACTAAACTGAGATTTGTATGGAGAATCCAATCATCCATTCAACACTGAATTTAGCCTCACACTGCTTAAGATGTGTCAGTGAAACTGGCCCTCCGTGTACCGAAACAGGCCCTACATGTTCCACGTAGACTGATCAAGGTTATATTTAATCCACTCGTGCTTAAGGAATAAATAAAAGGCCGTTTGTTTAGTCCCATTTTAAACCACATTTAAAAACGATACAGTGACAGCGCGTGGTTTGTTATGAGTGATTTTTACCGTCGTCGTCTTGAGTGGAATATTGAGAAGAATTTGCTGTGGCTGCAGAAATGCCCTACTTTTACGCGTTGAAGCGGGACATTTTTCAAGGTTAAGTAGATTTTTCAAGGCTACCTTGCAGCATACTGACATACATCTTACATCACGTGACATGCATCATGTGCCAACGCCCCCCTCCCCCTCCATTTTTTAAGAATCCTGAATCAGCATGACCCGGTCGGGTCTAGCAGTATACGGCCTACAATTCCGTACTTACTCTAGAGCCCGTCCTATCTCCAACATGACTTGCAGTAGATCAGACATTTTTTAAAACATCGACGCAAAAAACCCCACTCAATGCATGATTATCGCTGATGCTTTGCCCATATTCTTAGAATTCCAAAACAATACATGTAAATGAAATTGTTGCAGTATTTTAGCTCCGGCGAAATTCCTGAGGGGATTAAAAAAGGCGGAGGTACACCTCAATATTGCCATCTTTATACCCGTTTTGAAATGCTGTGCAAAATTAATGATGTGCTTTCTGACAAACCACGATGATAATTTCACATAGGGTCCCATCCGGAAAACCCGACATGAACGCGTTAACGCCGTGTCACCTTGTAATTTAGCAAGCGGATCCGACTCAGATGCGAGCATCTTCTCTCGGTTCCACTTCGCGGAATATCAGGAGTAAAATAACATAATTAAAAAAAAACGCTTAGCCTATCCGCAAACCCCTATTTGCTGCCCGCAGAAAGCAGAAGAGAAAAGCGCACATGTTACCGGTTGGACGCTGCCAAGCCGAATTGACTAGCCTAGCTGGCTACGGTATTACTCAGTGATTCTCACCTAATCTCCCAGATTGTCCGGGAGTTGCTGCAGTCGATGCTGCAGTTTTTATTCTCCTGCTACGCCGGTCGGTGCGCTGCGACTGCAGACTCGATGAGAAAGACATGCTTGCTTTCGTCCTCGTTTCTGGGTCTATCTGGATTATATTAGGTAAGTCCCCAATCGTTTCTGCGGTTTCATGTGTTGATGTTGTTCATCTTGATAGCCATTTACAGGTAGGCTATCCGTTGTTGCTAACTGACTTTAAATCATAGGCTACAGACAATGGTTCGGGAGCGACTGCTGCGTTTTTTTGTTGTTTTTTTATTTTATTTAAACGACCTGTGTTCTAACTAAACAATGGTTTTGTGATATTGCTGAATTCGTGTAGGCCTAATATCATTGCTTTCCTCCAAGGTTGTCATTTCTTTAATGATTCCATTCTGGGAATATCGATGTCTTAGAATTCAGCTTTAACAAAAATCACTGACGCCCGTCAGTTTTATATTTTGCGTTGACAGACCACGGGGAGCACACGGCATTATTTTGCATATCTAAGGGGGAAAAAATGTGTAAAGGGAGAAGCTAATGACAAAATATTTATTTGATACCGGCGGCGCTATTATGAACACATTGCACATGGCGGAGTTGCACATCCCTCTAAATTTAAGTACATTATATACATAACACCCATGTGTATAATTAAGCTTTCTTTGTTTTTTGAAAAGACAACGCGTATGTTTTTTATTTAACTGCATTAGCATTTCAGGGCTGGTCAAAGACGTCTCAAATTGCCCTGGAGTGATGCTACAGGCCAGTGCGCCGGGCCCTTGTCACACTGTATCCCTGCGTAAACCGGGCAGACATTACTGTACACGTCATCATCTCCTTTGCTTATGTAGAATTTCCATTTTATACGGTACAGCCCCGGTGTCAACCGTATTTCATCGAAGCACAGTTTGCCTCAGTGTAATATGTGCACTGTATTATTCACACGAGTTATTTGTCTCTCGCTGTTGGAACGATGTCGCTTTGTCATCTCCCCTCCGGCACCCTCTGCAAATACGGAGTAAAGGGGCTTATGCGGCCGAAAAGGGAAGTTATCGAGCGCAGTGTTGTGGGCTATCGGTGACCCATCGGCGGTGTGACGCGTCGGCTCACGCGCTGCAGCCGCCCCTCCTGATTGGAAGGAGCTGTCCAGGGTCGTGGGGGTACTGAAGAGCTGAGACCGGCGAAGGAGATGTGTGGATTCAGCAGTGTGATTAATTTGCCCACACACCTTTTCATATAGCGATACTATGCCTTGAGGATATGCTGTTTCTAAATTTTGAATCTTTAAAAGCCACGATAAAAACAGATATTTATGAGGTTTATATATAATATTATGTATGTCATACCAGGCTGTAAATTGTTGTACGACGGAAGTAGGTGATTTTTCAGGCAGTTTTCAGTGATTTAATTTATTTATTTATTATTGTTATTATTATTATTATTATTATTATTATTATTATTATTATTATTAAGGACAACATAATCTATTCTTATGTACCATATACGTGGACATTCATACGTTTCATAGATTCCCCCCCCCCCCTTTTTTTTTTGCTTTATATGCGCTCTTCTCTATTCAGTGTCATTGTACACTGACACTAGTCACGGAGCAGCATCTATAATTTAGCCTTCCAGTCGCTGCCCAGAGGTAAACCTATTCCTTTATCCTTTGAATAATTGAGATGCATAAACACGCACTCCAGCAATGACAACATCACAAATATGTAGGAAGGATAGGTCTCCCGTGTTGTTACTGCTACCTCTTAATTGCATTTCACTTGTCTGTCGTTACTAGTGGGGCATCCCGACGATATTGAATTGAAGCATAAGAGATTGGAGTATTGCTCCAGGATGTGACGCGGTTACTTACCGGATGCAGATATGAGCTGAGGCACGCCATGAACGCACCACAACTTGGCAACGGTAGTCATGCAAATTATCACGAAGCGCTTCCTACACGCTGCCTCGACATTGCATGCCTGGTATGTGACTGGCCTTACGTAGCCGACATTACAGGGACAAATGCTTGTTTAAGTGAAAATTTAACGGGCGATTACCCATGAGCCCGTGTTTTCCGCTAGCTATTGATCTGGAACAAGGGAGTCATTTGAGGCCAGCGCTAGTTCTGAACTCTTGCACACGAGATGGAAATGCTAAAACAATCGTCAGCTGTAGTAGACGTTCATTCAAAATGAAATAAGCCGAATTCTACAGTATATGTAGCTGCATTTCTATTGTTCTCTGAAAGTAAATAGCCGAAACACACACTACAAGAGAGAGGCTTTCGATTTATAAAGCTCTCCAGTCTCTGACTGATTAATTATGAGGAAAAGCAGGGTGGCACTAGAGTATATCTGAGTATCTAGAAGCTTTTAGACAGCAGTTGTTAACCCGATTGAACACGCTAATTTATCTGTGAAAATATGGTGCAGTTAAGTGAATATACCCAGCAGACAAGTGGCATTTCCCTTCCTGACCACATGTTCAGCTGAGATTTTCCCACTCCTAGATTAATTGATATGATCGCTCTGTAATCTGTTGTTGCTGTGTGTGTGTGTGTGTGTGTGTGTGTGTGTAAATGTATGCATGTGTTCATATGTGGCCATTCTAGTGTGTATCTGTGTATTTGTATTTCACTTGTATATGTGTGTGTGCCTGCATATATGTGAGTGTATCTGTGTGTATGTGAGCATATCTGTGTGTGTGTGTGTGTGTGTGTGTGTGTGTGTATGAGCATATCTGTCTATGTGTGTATGAGTGTATCTTGGTGTGTGTGTGTATGAGTGTATCTGTGTCTATGTGTGTATGAGTGTATCTGTCTGTGTGTGTGTATGAGCATGTCTGTGTGTGTGTTCGTGTATAAGTATATCTGTGTCTGTATGTGTGTGTGTGCATGAGCGTGTCTGTGTGTGTGTATCTATGTCTGTGTGTGTGTGTGTGTGTATGAGTGTATCTGTGTCTATGTGTGTATGAGTGTATCTGTCTGTGTGTGTGTATGTGTGTGTGTGTGTGTGTATCTATGTCTGTGTGTGTGTGTGTGTGTGTGTGTGTGTGCATGAGCGTGTCTGTGTGTGTGTATCTATGTCTGTGTGTGTGTGTGTGTGTGTGTGTATCTATGTCTGTGTGTGTGTGTGTGCATGAGCGTGTCTGTGTGTGTGTATCTACGTCTGTGTGTGTGTGTGTGTGTGTGTGTGTCTGAGTCTGTAAGCTGAGCTCCCCTCTCCTGGCTGATATCGCTGAAGGTGTTCCTCTCATGTGCTCCAGGAAGCAGGGGGGAGGGGGGAGGAGGGGGGAGGGGGGGGGCAGGCAGATCGTCTGCTGAAGGTGGTGTGATACGGTGGCTGGCTGGGACCAAACTAGGGCAGGCAGCCGGAGTGTTCTCGCTGTGCGCTACCGCAGGCTGCGGCGGGCGCTCGCGGGGGAGGCGGCTGTGGGAGTCGCCCAGGGGCTGCAGACGTGACACAGACAGACAGGAAGGCCCCAGCGGATGGCTGCTTCGCTGCATGAGCGCGTGTTTGTGTGTGTGTGTGTGTGTGCGCGTGCGAGGCATGCCGACACAACACGCTGGTTTATCCGCGGAGTTGTGACCGAGTGCTGAGAAACGAGCTGCGCATTTGGGCAACTGCTGTTTTTATCTCCCCGCGGCAATGAGCGATCAAACAAGACGCGCGGCTATTTCCTTAACCCGTTAAGGTGTGAGGTCACAAACGTGTGATTGGAATGGTCTCAACTGAACATTCTAACGGCTGATGTCACAATCACCGCTGCAAACTGAAGGCAGTGGAGTTCTAGAACACTGTTTTGTATAATAACGTATGTAATGTAATGTACAATAATGTAATGTAATGTTTTAGAATTTTGAACCAAAAAACAAAAGAAAAGAAAATTTTAAAAAAAAACCTACTCTTCAAGAGGGTAAAGGAAATGACATTTGAACTACTTTGATGAGGCACATTAACGGCAGAATAACACATACAGGATGTGGGGGGTGGAGGTGACAAGTATGTAAATTGTATTCAAATAATCCTGTCTATTCACAAATCATGTTCCTGCTACACAGGGCTGTGAAGCAAAATAAAAGAAGAAGGAACGAAATAGACTGAAATTAAAGTGCGGTGCATTTAAACAGTTAAGATGGCGTGGGGTTACTTCTGTACGCCAGGTTTCTGTGTTAATCCCACAGAAGCCAAAGCCTAATTGCGAATGACACTTTGCAGATGGGGGGGTGGGGAGGGGGGGAGGGGCAGTGTGGCCTTTCCCTGTGAAAGCTTAAGCCCCTGTGGCCACAGGCATCCAGTGCCTTCCTAAACACTAAACACTAAACACTGCCTTCCATTCACTGAACACTAAACATTTATGGTCCAGTGCCTTCCTAAACACTAAACACTTATGCTCCAGTGCCTTCCTAAATACTAAACACTAAACACTTATGCTCCAGTGCCTTCCATTGATGAAACACTAAACACTTATGATCCAGTGCCTTCCATTCACTGAACATTAAACACTTATGATCCAGTGCCTTCCATTCACTGAACACTAAACACTTATGCTCCAGTGCCTTCCATTCACTGAACACTAAACAATTATGGTCCAGTGCCTTCCTAAACACTAAACACTTATGCTCCAGTGCCTTCCTAAATACTAAACACTAAACACTTATGCTCCAGTGCCTTCCATTGACGAAACACTAAACACTTATGATCCAGTGCCTTCCATTCAATGAACACTATAGAATTTTTAAAGGGTTAAATGTATTCCTCCGTACGATTGTCAGTAGAAAAATAAATTCAGGTACGTCTTTGTTCCAAATAGGTAGTTTAATATAGTAGAGGAACTACTGGTTCTGTTTCCCAAGTACAGATTAACAAGAACCAACAACTGAGGGAGGATGTCAACACTTATACTCTGTCTCTCAATGGAAACAGTGGACTAAATGCCCATTGCCATGAATTAAATTAAAATTAAATAATTATCTTCCATGTGCCCTCTGTTGCGATGCTTCATTGTCTTACTGTACACAAACTCGAGAATTTTATTCTGCTAATTTTATGCTGTGGCATGCACCAGGCATTCTGCAACAGAGGCCTGCAACTCTCCAGGATTCACCTCCAGTTTGTTCTCCAAATTTTCAATGTCACATCGCAACATGGGGAATTCCATAACTTTATTTTTCAGTAACTTCATTGTCTGGGCCATAGCCATCACACAATTAGTCTCCTTTTCTTATTTAGCTCCTCTATACAAGCATTTTGAAGATATTCAACAACATCCAATTCCTTCGGTATGTTATAAGAATAATCTCTACAATGCTGGGCCAAGCTGCTAGTGGCCTATCATTTCCACCCGTCCACTGCCATTCTTAAATTCTTATTACAATGGACAAACAAACAAACTTTTGGTACTTAAATTGTCCAAGGTCTGTGTAAGTTTATACATGCCCCTGCTTAGAACATTGTACACATATACAATCAATTCTAGCCACTTGTATTTTAAAACATTACCCAATTTTGGTAACTATTCCTCTACAATATTACACACATAGATATTTAATACTCACAAATGCGTGTGGTCTGTCCGTTTTTCCTTATCCGGGTTGGTATGGCTTCCACAATCCAAAGCAGTCTTCCTCTTGCCTGTATTCCTTTCTTGAATGTGGCGTCGATAAAGTCTGTTTTCTCTGAAAGGAACTATTAGAGGAACTAGTGGGTCTGTTTTCCAAGTACAGATTAACAAGAACCAACAACTGAGGGAGAATGTCAACACTTATACTCTGTCCCTCAATGGAAACAGTGGAGCAAATTGCCATAAATCACATCACAAACACATCACAGGAGTGGGGAGGGGGGTGATTAGATCTGGTGGGGGGTGAAGTGATTATATGTGGGGGGGGGGGTAAAACAATGTGTGGGACAAGGGGCTGAGGGAGGGGGGGTCACACAGAGGTACTGATCAAAGGATTGGGGCTAGATAGGGTTGTAGATTGACCAAACAAAGTGAGATGCTTCGGGGGGGGCCTTCCATTCACTGAACACTAAACACTTATGATCCAGTGCCTTCCATTCACTGAACACTAAACACTTATGATCCAGTGCCTTCCATTCACTGAACACTAAACACTTATGATCCAGTGCCTTCCATTCACTGAACACTAAACACTTATGATCCAGTGCCTTCCATTCACTGAACATTAAACACTTATGATCCAGTGCCTTCCATTCACTGAACACTAAGCAGTAAACATGTATCATCCAGAGCCTGCTTACTGTATCTAACACGGGAACATACTGTAGGTAGGGTTTGAGCATGGGGAGGGCAGTGGTTGTGATTGCGGAGCGGAGCAGGGGGAGAGGGGTTTGAGATTACTATTGCGGGGGTGGGTGATTAAGATCGTGTCTGGGGGCCTAACCCCCCCCCTTCTCTCTTAATCTCCGTCTCCGCACAGGAAGTGATCAGGGGGAGGTCAGGAGAGCGCGCCCCCGGCTGAGGCTTGTTACTGCACGCAGGGTGTGTCCTCGTTCTCTTCTTCTGCTCTTCTGTTTCTCAGTCAGTCCGGAACTACACCCTGGACTTGGAAGGGAAGCTGCCTGTGGCCCACTTCCCTTTCACGCTTGTGCTCCTAGATTACGATGGTTACACAAACCGTGGTGCCACACCCAGTGCTGGGGCGCTACCCTACAAGTGCATCACGTTTTACCCCCAGCCAGCAGTACTATAAATCATTTGTACTTTGTAATTATTTTGTTAAAAAATACTTTTTGCTTTGGAAAACGCACCTTTGTACCCAAAGAGAACATCAGGGCACATTTGGGAAGCGTTGTCCTTGAAGTACAAAAATGCACCTCCACCTTATTTCTGCGAGGGTAAGGTACAATTTCATGCACCTGTAGGGGTGCTACCACTGCGACCCCTTTTTAGGCAGAAAAACGGAAAACGGTGAGTGGGAAACCCAAGGAAGGGAATCAGAATTTTTTGTTTGTGTGAAATCGTGCCGTCAGTGAAAACAGGACGCCCAAGCGTGTGTGACAGACCTCCTCGTCCACAGTCTCAGTCTCAGTTTCAGTCTCAGTCTCAGTCTGCACACCACCGAGCCCTGCTCTCTGCACACCACCGAGCCCAGCTCTCTGCTCTCCTCCAGGAGACGCCTGGCCATCTGAAGGAGAAACACCAGGCCTTACATGTGAAATGCAACCACTCCCTTTCCCTCCAGAGTGTCTGTAACTGTGTTTCCCTCCAGAGTGTTTGTAACTGTGTTTCCCTCCAGAGTGTCTGTGACTGTTTCCCTCCAGAGTGTCTGTAACTGTGTTTCCCTTTAGAGTGTCTGTAACTGTGTTTCCCTCCAGAGTGTCTGTAACTGTGTTTCCCTCCAGAGTGTCTGTAACTCTGTTTCCCTCCAGAGTGTCTGTCACTGTGTTTCCCTTTAGAGTGTCTGTAACTGTGTTTCCCTCCAGAGTGTCTGTAACTGTGTTTCCCTCCAGAGTGACTGTAACTGTGTTTCCCTTTAGAGTGTCTGTAACTGTGTTTCCCTCCAGAGTGTCTGTAAATACGACCGCTCCCTTTTCCTTGTGAGTGACTGTAACTGGCTTGTTGGTTTTGTAATTAGCCCTGCTCCACTCTCCACAGGGTTTGTATTGTACAGTTATTTTACTTTACGACACCCTTCATCATTATTTGGATTTGTATGTTTAATTGTGCCACTCGTGAGTGGTCTGTACACCTGGAGGTTTAGAAAATGGCAGGAAGGCTGGTCCATTGGCTGCTTGCAGATGTTTCTGAGAATGCCATTGGCTGCCCGCAGATGTTTCTGAGAACGCCATTGGCTGCCCGCAGATGTTTCTGAGAACGCCATTGGCTGCCCGCAGATGTTTCTGAGAACGCCATTGGCTGCCCGCAGATGTTTCTGAGAACGCCATTGGCTGCCCGCAGATGTTTCTGAGAACGCCATTGGCTGCCCGCAGATGTTTCTGAGAACGCTGTTGGCTGCCCGCAGATGTTTCTGAGAACGCCGTTGGCTGCCCGCAGATGTTTCTGAGAACGCCGTTGGCAGTCTTTGTCCCTCTTTTGTGCGGCGATGAATGCCTGTCTGTGAAAGCGCAAGCGGGCATCTCTGCGGGGATCTCTGCTCTTTCAGCTCTACCTGCTGCTAAATCGATACGCCGGATACGCAAAGCCGGCCGTCCGCGCGTCACGGGAATAAATTATGCATCGGCAGGGACAATAGCGCACACGGAGCTGAGCGTTTTCGTTCAGGACGGGCTGGGCTGTGAATGTGGCGCGTGTTAGCTCCAGGTCTGTTTCATTCACGCCGCCTTACTCGGGCAGAATGCTCTCGGTGTACTCTCACACCCGGCAAGATATGTGCCCCTTTATTTCAATTTCAATTTCAAATTGTTCAAAACCAAATCTTACATTTTTCCTGCATGTAGCCTACAGGCATTGCTCAGAACCTCTGAAAGACCAGAAAAGGTTTTTTGTGGTGGAAAGTTGCCGTCTTGGCGTTCAGGTGAAAACTTGGCCGCATTTGGTTGAACAGTGAACGTTTTCTGGCCGACAGGGATGTATCTAGGCTGCAGTATATCTGGGCTTTGTTGGGATTAACCTAGTCCATTTATGTCAAAACATCTCTCAACCTGGATTTACATCCCTCTAAAAGTCTTAGAGTTTAGGACTTTGTTCACTGGGTGATGTTACTTTTATTTAATGCAGGGACTGCCTGGTAAATTAGTTTGTATTTGTATTTTAAAGATAAATTAGATAATACAGTCCAGTAAATCACAATATAGGTTTGGACAGTTGTCTTAGGATTTCAAATAACTCATGTGATTATGCAACCCTTGAGTGGTGTTTTCACGTCCAAACAGAATGATAAAACGCCTCTTATTCCAGTCTGAAACTGCGGTTTTCTTATTTGTTGAAACTGGATGTCATCATTGAGTGTTGTAATAAAGTCGTTGCACATGAATCATGGGCTTTTTCCGTGCCTGGGGCCTTGCGCTTGATAATGACGCGGGTTATTTTTATCCCGTACTTCTAGAAGGGAAACAGCTCACTTACTCTCAAAGAAATGTCTGGAGTTTTACTGCTCAAAATGGCTGCCCACAAAGCAATATTTCTGCACTCATCACTTCCAGTAAAAATAATAAAAATAAAAGTTGGTCGTACTTTACTGTGAATTGACATCAATATTAATGAAGCATGAAATTAACATTTCATTAGTCAATGCTTTTGTTAGCAACTAACTAACGTATTTGTTACATGATGATGTATGCATTAGCAAACCGTAGGATGAACTGATCATTAGTTAACCATTAACAAATACATTCGCTGACTTTTTCATTCCAATATGAATTGGCAATAACTAATGTAGTTGTTAACATTAATTGACGATGTGTGCATACATTAACAGAGCCGTGCAGATTAACTTCTCAGTAGTAGTTAGTCAACAACCGCATTAGTTCATGCCAATTCATATTGGAATGAAAAAGTCGGCGAATGTATTTGTTTTGGCATGTATTTTGGCATGTTATGCTGTGTTGCATTGACGTATAATCAGTCATATTGATTTTACCGAACGGCAGAAAAACATGGAAAAGAGCTGTGGTGTGCTCCTGGGCTGTTGTGCAGGGTGGTGCTGTGCTAGGGCGTGTACGGGTCTCGGCTGTGTGCAAATCAACATGGGCGTTCTCTCTTCAGCAAACACCGTTTTTGTATATCTGGTAATGCACAGCAAATCAGAACCAGGGGCGGAGATGGTCGTTTGGTTATTATGCAAATGGAAGATGGAAATCTGCCATGCGCATAACGCCTGTTTGAGATATGCAAATAGTTGTTTATACACACGTGTGGCGTTGTTTTCATGGTGTGGCGATGTGCCATTGCTCATGTCCGCAGACGGATAGTTCACTTGCGCCGGAGTTCATCGACTTAACACGACTAAATCTCATGTACCGACT
>NC_083766.1:4421713-4434213 GCF_963514075.1 Conger conger | reverse complement strand
ATACCCATACACACACACACACACACACACACACACACATACACACATATAGCCATACACACACACACACACACACACACATACACACATATAGCCATACACACACACACACACACACACACACACACTGTTATACACACACATACACTTACACACATACTCTCTCACACACACACTCTATTCACACACATCCACTCCCTCACTGTGCACACACACACACACACACTCTTACACACACACACACACACACACACACTCTTATACACACACACACACACACTTATACACTCACACACACACACACACACACATACACACACACACACACTCTTATATACACACACACACACTCTTATACACACACACAGACACTCTTATACACACACACACTCACACAAACACACACACACACTCTTATACACGCACACATACACAGTCTTATACACACACACACACACTCACACACTCACACTCACACACACTCTTATACACACACACACACTCACACTCACACACACTCTTATACACACTCACACACTCACACACTCACGCACACTCACACAGACACACACACACACTCACACACACACTCACACACACACACTCACACACTCACACACACACACTCACACACACACATCTCCACAAGATAATGAGAGACAGATAATGGAGTGCCTCCAGTTGAACTTGTTTTTTTTGGTTCTTCTGTGTTAATATATTGTGTGTGGTGTGTTGGGTGTGTGTGTGTGTGTGTTAATAGATCTTTCGCAGAGCACTAATGTGGTTGCTAAGTGCCAATATGGCCTCCTTCAATTAAACAAATTAGAAATGTTCCAACAATTTCCCCCTTTATGGCTTTTTATCTTTTGGCTTGTCACAGTTGGGTACTGTGACTAGTAAGTACCATTTCTGGCAGAATATAACAGATAGAAAACAAATAAATTATCTGACACTAGAGAATGACGTTACGATTTTTACAATAGTTTTCACACTTGTCTCAATACCATGTCCACTTTTTCAAAACACTTAACACATTCACAATATCATTAGACTATGTGAACTAAATGTGGATATTTTTGCATTGCTTTCATACTAAAGGCATTCAATCACCACTTCTTCCAAAATTCATGAATACCTCTCTCAGTCAATGTTCACTACCAGCAAAAGTTTGTACAAATACAGCAAATTTTGCAGACATTTAGATACTCTGTTCAAAGCAGTTAACTTTCAGTTCAAAATCCAATAAAATTCTGATCATTGTGGAAGGAAATATGCTGCATTTTGGCTGAAAAATGAAACTATATGCTTGAAATACGTAAGACAGATTATTCTGATTTGAGCAGAAAGTTTATTCAGTTTATTCAATTTTTTTGTTTGCACCCTTGTTACCATCAATGCAAAAGTGATCATACTTGCATTGAAATGTGCCCGTATATAGGGTAAATATAGATGTGGTTGTCACTGAAGAGATTTTTCCGCTATTACTGCTGTATATGTACTGCTGAAACACCTGGCTGTCATTTCAGTGAACAACCTGCCCAGGTGTTTGTTGTTTGTGCCCCGTTACGACATATACAAAAGGGGCCACCTTTGGATTGGCATTTGCATTCTTTAGCCTTGGTGGGAAAATGGATGCAGCCAGAGGCAGAGGAAGAAGACATCACGGAAGAGCAAGAACAGTTGTGTCTGATGAAATCTGAGCCACAGTCATTGATCATGTGGTAAATCATGGTCTGTCCCTGAGGGAAGCAGGTTGAGGGTTCAACCAAACTTGCCTAGATCCACAGTGGCTTCAATAGTGAGGATGTTCAGGCAAACCAACAGGTACTATACAGTAATTACAGCATTCAATTGATGTGTATATTACAGCAGTACTGTGATTTGAGAAGTCTCCAGAAAAAGCAGATTTATTAGTGCACATTTGTCTTTGACTCACTACAGGACCCAGCAGTTACCTCACACAGTCTTACAGGGGGAAGGGGAAGAATCTTTACGCCTCAACAGGAGGATGCAATAGTTGGGATGGTCATTGTCAACAACAGCATCAGGAAGAGAAATATGCAACAACATAATCGCAGACAACAACATATTTCCAAACATTGACAGTGTAAGCACTACAACCATTCAGGATGAAACAGTTGTACACTGTCCCCTTTGACAGGAACTCTGAGGGTGTCAAGGAACTTGACAGATGTCACTTCTAGATGCAATGGCTGCTGGGTGTATGGACATAACAGTGGAACACATCCAGGGCTGGAAAAGGCACGCAAAGAGATGTTTTCTTCCTCGGTGTATAGCAAGAGATAACATTCGGAGTGATGTTGATGAAAATCTATGGCCAAATGCAGAGGACAGGATGGATGGGCCAGGCCAACAGTAGACTTGTGATACTGATAGGCAGACAATATACGTGCAAATTACTGTATATAGTGAAAATATTGCTTTTTGGTATGTATTATTGATTGTAATGTATTTTGAGTAATTGATTGTATTGTATTTTTCTTTTCTGAATTACAGTATATTGCACTGTGAGAAGAAATGTCAAAATACTGTAAACCCTTTGAAGAATACTGTTGCTTTTGTGATTTGTTTCTTTATTATATACTGTTTTACGTTACACAGTAAAAATTGTTATTCTGGGATTCCAATATAGTAAAACATTCATTCATTTACAGTTTAGTGTAAATTTACCACACTCAGTCATGACATCTATTGTGAGGCAAACCAACAGATCAAAAGTTTCTTTAGCTACTTGGCTTGAAATATTTGTGGATGCAAAAATAGAGGAAAGGGAAACACATAATATATGTATTTAGCAATGCTCCAAGTTGTTTGTGTTTTGTAGTTCATTGTACATTGAGTGACAAAGTAGACTTATGGGAGAAAGCATGTGCTATAGCTATGGCAGCAAGAGTCACTTTTGGGTGAAATATTAAGTGTTTTGGTGGTTGAATTGCCTCTTGCACCAAAGGTTCACTGATGTGCTCAGGTGTGTGTTTCAAAAGCACACTGTGTGAAGAGTTTTGAAAAAGAGGACATGGTATTGAGACAAGTGTGAAAACGATTGTAAAAAAAAAAAAAACTGTAGACGTTTCAGAATTAAAAGTACCGTCCAAAATAGTGTAGATTCGACAGGGTAAAGCCGTGGTTTTGAACGGGCTTGGGTGGGGATTCGGTGGGTGACGGGGGTGTCGGGTGTCTGACCCTGTCTGCTTTTCGACAGCAGGAGGATGGGGCACGCAGGGCTGTCCTGGGAGACGGTGCCAAGCTGCTCACACACTACCACGAGGATGCCAAGACCATGTACGAGGTGTTCCAGAGGGGCCTGCATATAACTGGTACGTTTCCCCCGCAGGGGATTCTGGGTAGATACAACCATCACAACCAACCACGTGTGTGTGTGTGTGTGTGTCTATGTGTGTCTATGTGTGTGTTTGCTTGTGTGTATGGGTTTTGTCTCTGTGTTTGTGCGTCGGTGTTTGTGTTTGTGTGTGTTTGCTTGCCTGTGCGTGTTTATGTATATATGTGTGTGTGTGTGACAGTGCCGCAATTTGTGTTGTTTTGGCTCTGGACACCAACGCATTGGATTTGAAACGAAACGATGGATATGAGGTTTGCAGAATGTCATCTTGAATTTGTGTGGCGTCTTAAGACTTTGTCACAGAACTCGAAGAGTGTCTTACATGCAAACTCTACCCCTCGCAAGATGTTCGTGAGGCTTAGGCGTTCCCTGAAGTTACGCTGATAATATCTTCTCCTCATTCACTTTCACACATCTGTGTCTGCATCCTGTGGAGTGTCCTCGATCTGTTTTGTCTGTTGAAAGGGGTGTGTTCTTCACACATCCAGTGTGGTCCAGTAATCTCTTGTGGTCTCACTGGTTTTCGTTTTCTCTTCTAAACACTGATTTGATCAGTTGATTTTGACACACCCAAATGTTTCCGCGATGTCTCTGATTCAAGTCTGGAGTCTTGGGGTGCAGAGCTGAAACACCCAAAGAAGTGTCGCTGTCCCAATACTTATGGATGGCACTGTATATCTGCATATGTATGTTTGTGTTTGTGCACGTGACTGTCTGCATATAAAGTATCTGTGTATACATGCATAAAACAAAGCTGAAGAACTGCCTGTAAGACTTTAATTTCTGAAACGGCACTGTTCAGGTTTTGATTTTTTTGTTGTTGTGATCTGCGTTGACTTCCTGTGTTGTCCGATCAGGCGATGGTCCTTGCCTTGGGTCTCGAAGGCCCAACCAGCCCTATACATGGCTGTCCTACCAAGAGGTGAGAGTACATCAGTACATCAACAGATTCTAGAAATCCAGAGGAGAATCCAGGTTCGGAGGGTAAAAGGCTGCTGTGGTATTTTGGGCCAGTCGCCCTGATTTGCTCATTATCTTAGTTCTTCAGCCAGGAGGTAGAACTAACGAGTGAAATCAGCTGGGCAGTTCATGGGTGGAAGAAACACATGGCAGGACTTTTACTTTCTGACCTCTGGACCTCTTTGAGTGCAGATATATGACACCTTGTGTATCAGTCTGTTAATTTAATTTAGGGTTGTAGCATGCCTGAAGAAGTATAGTATGTTATTGCAACACACATCATTAAAACTTTTTTTTTCTTATTTTTTTTTACATTTTCAATATATTCAACTGCATATTTGTTGTAATATGTTTTCACATTTCCAGCAGAACGGGGATGTGGGAGTATGTGTAATTTGAGGGAACAGTTAGTTCGTGGATCAGCGGGAAAACTTGTTGCATATTCCTTGTTGTGATGTACAGTAGTTCCTTCTCAGGTTGCCGTAACATTCAGCTCAATTCAATTTCAAATTTCATTTGTAAAGGTGCTTTTCACAGAAGACAAAGTCACAAAGACGCTTTACAGAGTAACAGAGGGGCAGAAAGCATTAGCCGCTGGGGGAAAAAGCCTATAGATACCCCAAAATAACCGTTTCCCTGTTTTACTTCCAGGTCACGACCCGGGCAGAGCACCTCGGGTCTGGGCTGCTGTATCAGGGCTGCAAGCCAAGCACAGATCAGTTTATTGGAGTCTTTGCACAAAACCGGCCTGAGGTGAGCCCCAGAAATCTACCCAGAATGCACCGCACTAACTGCCAGATTGAAAAGAACTCATGTCAGTAGGATCAAGTGTTTTTTTTTTTTTTTTGTTTTTTTTTTGTGTTCCCTAGCTTGCTTTGGAAAAATGCACTAATCACCGACGACCTTTGCTCTGTTGTGTTTGCAGTGGATCATCTCTGAGTTGGCCTGCTACACCTACTCCATGGTAGTTGTGCCTCTATACGACACCCTGGGACCAGACGCCATTCGTTACATTATCAATGTCGGTAAGGCCCGGATTACCCCCTCTGAACCTTTACATTGGTTTATCTCATGTCTGTGTGGAAAATCCAGGCTAGGTTCATTGGCGAGTCTAAACTGCCCACAGGTGTGAGTGTGTGAGTGAACGGTGTGTGTGTGTGTGTGTGTGTGTGAGTGTGTGAGTGAATAGTGTGTGTGAGTGTGTGAGTGTAAGTGAATGGTGTGTGTGTGTGTGTGTGTGTGTGTGTGTGTGTGAGTGAACAGTGTGTGTGTGTGTGAGTGAACGGTGTGTGTGTGTGTGTGTGTGTGTGAGTGAACAGTGTGTGTGTGTGTATGTGAGTGAACAGTGTGTGTGTGTGTATGTGTGTGTGTGTGTGTGAGTGAACAGTGTGCATGTGTGTGTGAGTGAGCAGTGTGTGTGTGTGAGTGTGTGAGTGAATGTTGTGTGTGTGTGTGTGAGTGAATGGTGTGTGTGTGTGTGTGTGTGTGAGCGTGTGAGTGAATGGTGTGTGTGTGTGTGTGTGTGTGTGTGTGTAAGTGAACAGTGTGTGTGTGTGTGTGAGCCTGTGAGTGAATGGTGTGTGTGTGTGTATGAGTGTGTGTGTGTGTGTCCTGTGATGGATTGGCGACCTGTCCAGGGTGTATTCCTGCCTCTCAGCCAGTGCATTTTTGCTTGTTAATCTGAGTTGTTACTTTATTTAAACAAAGTATTTGCCCTCAATTTCATAAATTATATAATACACTTACTTTTTCCTCTTTTTTTCCCTTGTTTGACATTATTTTTCACTTTTTGTTATTGATATAGCAGTTTAAGATATGTGTTGTATATCTAATCGTACCTTCTTTGTTCCAATAAAAAATTGGTTAATATTACACTTGGGGCCTGATTAGGCCTTTAGCATGGGCAACACAAAAACCACAAACGCAACCAATGATTGGTCATGGGACTTGGTTCTCCCCAATCTTTGGCTGTGTTATTGCTGTAGTTTTGTGTGTGTGCTAAAAGGTTTTGTACGTGCTGAAGGTCTTAGTCAGTCGCGTCCTTAGCGATTATGAATGGGCTTCTGTGGCTTCCTGATAACACCACATTTTAACGTTCCTGATAATAACACTGTACACCACTCTGCATACATTTACATTTACATTTTAGTCATTTGGCAGACGCTTTTAATCCGAAGCGACTTACAAGTGCATAGGTTCTTCCACAAGTCAAAGCATCACATCCATAAGTAGGAAAATACATAGGAAGTGCTGTTTTAAACATATAGCCATCATAAGTGCAATTTTCTTTTTTTTGGGGGGGGTTAGACAAGAGGGATAGGGATATCAGAAAGGGGGGGCGGGGGAAATCAGGAGGGAGGATGAAGGTAGAGTTTGAAAAGGTGTGTTTTTAGTCGAAATAGGGGGAGGGATTCTGCTGTCCTGACAGTGGTAGGCAAGTCATTCCACTACTGAGGAACCAGAACGGAAAACAGGCATGAACGTGCAGCTCGACCGCCAGGTGCTCGTAGTGAGGGAACCATAAGGCGACCAGAGCTGGCAGACCGGAGTGGTCTAGCTGGAGAGTAGGGAGTGATCAAGGATTGTATGTAAGGTGGGGCAGTCCCCATAGCAGCCTGAAATGCCAACATTAGGGCCTTGAAACGGATGCGTGCAGCAATAGGAAGTCAGTGGAGGCCAATGAGAAGCGGGGTGACATGAGCCGACCTGGGCTGACTGGTGATCAGGCGGGCTGCAGCATTCTGGACCAGCTGGAGGGGCTTGATGGCACACGCTGGGAGACTGGCTAGGAGGGAGTTGCAGTAATCCAGGCGGGAAATGACGAGCGCCTGGACTAGGAGCTGGGTGGCTTTCTCCGTCAGGAGATGACGGATACGGCGTATATTATACAGAAAGAACCTGCAGGTTCTGGCTGTGGAGGATACTTGCAGAGCCAGGGTGAGGCAGTTATCTAGAGTCACCCCAAGATTCTTTGTCGTACAGGAGGAGGAAACTACAAAGTCCTCAACAGTCAGTGAGAGGTCGATTGACGGAGAGGACTTAGCCGGGATGTAGAGAAGCTCAGTTTTGGCAAGGTTAAGCTTCAGGTGGTGGGAAGTCATCCATGCAGAGATATCAGCCAAGCAGGTAGAGATCTGTGTGGTGACCTGGGTATCGGGGGGGAAGGAAATAAAGAGTTGGGTATCATCGGCGTAAGAGTGGTAAGAAAAGCCATGGGAAGAGATAACAGAACCAAGAGACATGGTGTATAGCGAGTGTAGCATACGAGTGTCTCGCCAATGACTATAATGTAATAAGAAATGATCATTTGTTATTTAGCTGAGACTTTTATCCATAGAAACCTAAAGTTGATTAGGCTACGCAGGGGGCGTGTCCAGAACAATGCAGGGTTAAGGGCCTCGCTCAAGGGCCCAGCGGCTGTGTGCTGTTCTTATTGTGGCTACACTAGGGCTTGAACCACCAACTTTCTAGGTCCCAGTGCCTTAGCCTCTAGGCTACAGGCTGCCCATGTAATGTAATGTAATGTAATATAATTGTGTGGAGTATTTGTGGGTGTGTTTGTGGGTAATGGAGTCTTGGTGAGTGTGTTTGTGGGTAATGGAGTCTTTGTGACTGTGTTTGTTGGTAATGGAGTCTTGGTGAGTGTGTTTGTGGGTAATGGAGTCTTGGTGAGTGTGTTTGTGGGTAATGGAGTCTTTGTGAGTGTGTTTGTGGGTAATGGAGTCTTTGCAGGTCATGGTGACTGTAGAACTTTATTGCCGTCTCCCCCAGCTGAAATCTCAACAGTGATTTGCGACAAGCCGGAGAAGGCCCAGGTTCTCCTGGAGAACGTGGAGCGGAAGGACACTCCGGGGCTGAAGAGGGTGATACTCATGGACCCCTTCGACCACCTCCTCCTGGATCGGGGAGAGCAGTGCGGGGTGCAGGTTCAGGCCCTTCAGGACGTGGAGGTGAGTATGAGCACCCACTTTAACAGGGCGGGAGTCAGGGGTGCCACCAGCAACTTTGGGCCCCATGTGAACATCTCACATTCGGCCCAGAACCAGCAGAAAAACATACAGTCAGGTCCATAAATATTGGGACATCAACACAATTCTCATCTTTTTGGCTCTATACACCACCACAATTGATTTGAAATGAAACAAACACACACCTGGCCATAGAACAGCTGAGCAGCCAATTGTCCCATTACTTTTGGTCCCTTAAAAAGTGGGAGGCACATATAGAAACTGTTGTAATTCCTACACCGTTCACCTGATTTGGATGTAAATACCCCCAAATTAAAGCTTGTTTGTTTCATTTCAAATCCATTGTGGTGGTGTATAGAGCCAAAAAGAGGAGAATTGTGTTGATGTCCAAAAAGTTGATTTTAATCAAATTTATAAAACTTTAACTTTTAAACAGGACATGGGTTGACTGTAAAGGAAAGCTGTGAATCGCAAAAAAAACAAAGATTTCGTAAAAAGGGAAGGATATGTGAAAACTTTGAAAGAGGTTCGCTGTTTTTAGGAAGTGGAGCAGGTTGTTTTTCAAAAGTTAATTTGCCAATCAAAAACATGAGGAACTGGCATACTTCTGAGAAAAATGTCAATATTTGAAGCAGATATGGGGGGCAAATGTACCTCTGGAATGTGCTGTTTTGCTGTCTGTATCTGAAAGAGTCATGAGGGTTTTATGCGGTTACTTAAAAATGCACGGCGTATACAGGCCTCCCTTCCTGGATGATATGCTATGGATCGTGTCCTGAAGTGACCTTTGCACAGCAATAGACCCATGCGAGTAATTTGCCTAATAAAGCTGTGACCAGCTTGAAATACCAGCTACCAGCTGTACGAAAACATAGCTTGAGCTGGTCAAACCATGTCGAGCGGGGAGCTGGTCTGAACTGGTCAACCAGCTACCAGCTACCAGCTGTTTTTTTTCAGCAGGGATCACACACAAACAGGCTGAGCTCAGCAGGTGCTGGTACGTGTGTGAACAGCGCTATTGGCCAGCCGCGTCGACAGGCACAAACTACGTTGAATGAGTTCCGTCTCTGACAGCACATCACAGGCCCAACAGGTCATTGGTCCGTGATGAGAATAACACGGAACGTTGTGTGCTTTTTTTTTTTTCCCTCTCCAGGCTCTGGGCAGAGAACACTACAGAAGCCCTTTGGTGAGTAAGATGCTGGCAGACTGATTTTCTGCCTGACTGTGGGCTCTGAACAGTGTCTAGCAGGACCGAGTGCTGATGGACGGGGTGTGTGGGTAAGGTCTTATCTCTGACTGAAGAGCCAGCCCTGCTCCTGATGATTTCATTGGCCCAGACCTGGCCTTATCTGTGACTGAAGAGCCAGCCCTGCTCCTGATGATTTCATTGGTCCGGACCTGGCCTTATCTGTGACTGAAGAGCCAGCCCTGCTCCTAATGATTTCATTGGCCCAGACCTGGCCTTATCTGTGACTGAAGAGCCAGCCCTGCTCCTGATGATTTCATTGGCCCAGACCTGGCCTTTTCTGTGACTGAAGAGCCAGCCCTGCTCCTGATGATTTCATTGGCCCAGACCTGGCCTTATCTGTGACTGAAGAGCCAGCCCTGCTCCTGATGATTTCATTGGCCCAGACCTGGCCTTATCTGTGACTGAAGAGCCAGCCCTGCTCCTGATGATTTCATTGGCCCAGACCTGGCCTTATCTGTGACTGAAGAGCCAGCCCTGCTCCTGATGATTTCATTGGCCCAGACCTGGCCTTATCTGTGACTGAAGAGCCAGCCCTGCTCCTGATGATTTCATTGGCCCAGACCTGGCCTTATCTGTGACTGAAGAGCCAGCCCTGCTCCTGATGATTTCATTGGCCCAGACCTGGCCTTATCTGTGACTGAAGAGCCAGCCCTGCTCCTGATGATTTCATTGGCCCAGACCTGGCCTTATCTGTGACTGAAGAGCCAGCCCTGCTCCTGATGATTTCATTGGCCCAGACCTGGCCTTATCTGTGACTGAAGAGCCAGTCCGGCTCCAGTCCAGCTCCAGTCCGGCATGTCTCTCAATGTTATATATATTTATCCATCCATCCATTATCTTAACCCACTTATCCTGAACAGGGTCACAGGGGAGCTGGAGCCTATCCCAGCATACATTGGGCAAAAGGCAGGAATACACCCTGGACAGGTCGCCAGTCCATCGCAGGGCACACACACCATTCACTCACACACTCATACCCACAGGCAATTTAGACTCTCCAATCAGCCTAACCTGCATGTCTTTGGACTGTGGGAGGAAACCGGAGTACCCGGAGGAAACCCACGCAGACACGGGGAGAACATGCAAACTCCACACAGAGAGGCCCCGGCCGACCGGGATTCGAACCCAGGACCTCCTTGCTGCGAGGCGGCAGTGCTACCCACTGCACCATCCATTATTTTAAAAAAGAAGCCCTCTGAAAACTGTTCAATTGAATCATCTTTCAAAAAGATAAAAAGAAAAAAGTGTACAGCCCGCATTCTGTGACGTGCCCATCCGTGGTTGTGACCCTAAACCAACAAACAAGCGCTTACATGTGTCAGCTGCTGGCTCAGAGCAAAGGGGCTTATGGGTAACGGATTGTCTGTCTAATTTGAGATTTGTTTCCCAAGTTTTCTCAAAGACAGCGAAGCCCTAAAGCGTGCGGAGCTACTGGATGCTTGTGTTTGCTTTGAGAAAGGTCTGGACTCGCCAGGAATTGTATACATAATCACAAATCCATTCGTCTTGCAAAAAGGAGGTTTTGCATGCGGCGAAAAAAAAACCCCCAAAAAAAACAATCCATGTTCTCCATTCGTAATGTCAACAACAGCCTGCCAGAAAGCACTTTACTGCAGGCTTATGTCATTTACTGCAGGATTTCTGGTTTCATGACGACACATTAGGCTTGGTAATTGTACAGGCCTGCCCCAGATACTTTATGATAAGATTCCTGTGCTTCTACGCTTCTATATATGGCTGTAGCCTTCCTGCTCCCAAGGCCAGACTGCCAACCGGTGGGAGTGCAAAAAACCTGTCACATATTCATGGCTATAAGAAATATCATAATCAGCTACCATTCCTACACCAGATCAGGTATGGAGTATGAATGCGGACACTGTGTTCAGAGCGAGAGTGACTGAATTATATCAGTGAAATGCTGGAATGCTGAGCTCCCTCCCAATGGGAAATGCGCTGTCAAAAAATTCCCCGTCTTGGTTTATATGGTTTCCGGTGTTTACAGTGGAATAAATAAAAACGGTGTGTGTGTTGCCTTGCTTATTGTTACCACTGCAGACAACACTTGCACACTTTTCTAACAGGTTGCAAAGAAAAGCGGCAAACGATCTAATTTCAGCCATTTGTCTTTTGGTCTTCAGCCTCCTTTGCCGGATGACCTGTCCATTGTGTGCTTCACCAGTGGAACCACAGGTTTGTGTTCCACTCTGCCGTAAGACCGTTATGCAACCTCCTGAGAATCATCTCCACAAACAGTAATGCTCATTGCTTAGGCCACAGTTTAACCATGTAAGGTGTAGGATTACAAATACTGCATGTGATTAGAATGCTCTTTGCATTCTAGCATTCTAAGGCTGATGTCACAGTCAAGATTGCTCATTGAACGCAATGGAGTTCTAGAATAAAGTTGCCTGGAGTAAAAAAAAAAAAAAAATGTCCAAAAACTCTACTCTAGGGTTAAATGTTTATGTAAGCTTATGTAAGTTTATGTAAACAATCTTTGGAAAAAGCTGTGGTTGCGAGTATCGTATTGTGATAATGCTACGTCAAAAAAGCAGAGAGGAAGAGCCTCCCCAACAGGTGAACCTTAGGAATGGGCTCTTACTGTGAGGAGTTAATGCTTAACTGTGTCCGTGGGTGGGTATCACCGTACTGTTGGACCCATGTAATCACCCAGGCTGAGTGAGCTGATAGCATGCTGTAGGTACTGTAGATACGGGGGGACGAAAATCTCCTCAAAAATGAAAAGCACACCGTCCCGGAGCACGTAAACGATGCAGGCTTACGATGTGTTTAAAAACCCTTTAAGTTCCCCGGGCGAGATCACAAAATATGTGATTGGAATGCCCTTAACTGAATATTCCAATTCTGATGTCAGTTCCAGAATGTTTCAAAGTTCTTGGAACTAGTGTGGAAGATCAAACCAGTGTGAGTGACGGATGAATCAGCGCTGCATTCTTTT
>NC_083766.1:4376713-4416713 GCF_963514075.1 Conger conger | reverse complement strand
GGTGCACAGGCCTCTCTCTAAACTGCAGCAACTTCCACCTTTTATCGTTGTGTGCAGGTGAACATAATGGAGTAACTGACTGCACCTGACAGAGCCCGCTACATGCACGCAGGGGGCCGTGACAATACCTCGTCTGTGTACTTATCAAATCCATCTGTAGCTGCGGTACCAGTTCGCTAATCTGTCGCTATTCATTCAACTTGCTCTGAACCCGTTCCTCCAGGCCCCACTGAGGGAATAGCACATACCTTGGGCCTGTCTGCTCAGGTGAGGCTGATTTCCCAGCATGCTCCTCTCCCACTCCAGGTGTACGAGGCGTACGGGCAGACCGAGTGCACGGCTGGCTGCACCTTCACCACGCCAGGAGACTGGACATCCGGTGAGCTCCACCTTCCTCTTCCTCCTCTTCCTCCTTCTCTCCCCAACGCCAGGGAGATGGGTAGGCTGCAGCTCTGTGGTCTACTGATCATATTATCCCAGTAGTATCCTTAGTATTCCTTTGGTACACTTGTCAGGTTAGTTGAGCTAAATGGTAAATGGTTGGAATTTATATAGCGCCTTTATCCAAAGCACTGTACAATTGATGCTTCTCATTCACCCATTCATACACACACTCACACACCCCCGGTCGGGGGATCGAACCGGCAACCCTCTGACTGCCAGACGACTGCTCTTACTGCCTGAGCCATGTCGCCCCCGAGCTGATCATTTTTCTCATGTATGAGTGTAGGAGGCTACAGCATGGGTTTTTCTTACCATACTATTAAGAAAAAGTTTCTTTCTACACCAAACAAAATTACCTCTGTGGTCAATTTTTAGTCGTTAGTGAAATATGGGTTGTTAATAATAATAATAATAATAATAATAATGATATTACTACTACCACTAATTAAAATAATAATAATAAATGACATTTATATAGTGCTTCTCGTTATCATTCATTGCAGTGCTTTAGGCAAAAATAAATATTCAAGGGAAGGCCTGCCTGCAGGAAAAGGTGGGGCAGAGCTCAAGAGGAACTCAATGAACTCAAAGGAAATATATTTTGTTTGATTTGCTTCTGTCGCGTCCGCGTGAAGGCTGAATGGAAGCCGTATTTCAGGTTCATTCAGGAAACGAAAAGACAAAAACAACGACGGAACCCGGATGCCTCGCATTACATCGCCCCTGCCGCTCGTCTCCATGGCAACGATTGTGATCGTACGATGCCAACATTCATCTGATACCAACACAAATAGGCCGGTGCCAATTGTCTGGGTGAAAGGCCTCTTTAAGAGGTTTTTGCTGGGACTGCTGACACGGCGTGTCTCAACTCATCCCTCTCCGCCTGACTCGGCCACATCCTCTGGTCTGCTCACAGACAAAATGGGAACAAAGGCGATCAGAGATCAGAGTTTTCACTTCCAAACAGATAGTTACATCACACACATGCAGAATCTCACAGATACACACCTGCGCACGAACATACACACACCCACACACACACACACACACACACCCGCATACACATATTTGTGTTTTAGGAATTTGTTCTTCATTGTTATGCAAAATGAGATTCATCAGAATTAGCAGCCTTCAGTATCTCTCACAGAACACCGACCCCTCTCTAGTCCTGCAGCTGTCAGTCATGAGAAGGATGAATTCCTTTCTCCTACGACTTTGGTTGTAGGGCGTATAGTTATTTTATTATTCTATATGCAGCATAGGTGTTTCCTGTGGCCTCGTCCAGTTTAGGACTCATTCTTCCTACATTTGATGAAAATTGGATTAAACTATATATAAAAATAAACTCATAAATATAAAAATAACTTGCTGTAATTTGCCTGATTTCTGGTAGCTGGCAGTGCATGGTGTTCTCCTAGCTTCACTGACAACATCTGCCTTCATGCCAAAAAACGTGATTTAGGTTTCATTTAGTAGAATCGCTTCATTTCTTGTAACAGGAAGACAGGCCAACATAGTCTCTCTGTCAGCATACTATGTCTCTCCTGATCAAACTACTCCCCCTTCTGGTAACACTACATTCTACAGTTGATTTGACCACAAGGCTTGCACCAACACTGAAAAAAGGAATTCTAATAAATACCTAATAAATTGTGTTTATATAGTTTAATAAAGAATTAGTTGTCCACAGCCTTTGCTAAAACATTGGGATTTGTGCTGGCCCAGCTGTAATTTATCAAACAAACTTTGCATACATTATTTCCACATACACTGGAAATTAAACAAGAATCTCTCCCTACATTTTGCTCAATGTCTTTAACAAAGATAAAACGTTGTGTGTTCAGCACCTGAGTAATCGCACTGCGAGACAGATCGCAAACTATTAACGCACTGAAAATGATCATGAGAACCTTGTTCTTGTTGCCAGTTGTTAATGTTCTAACGTTTTGTTCCAGGGCATGTTGGAGCGCCTCTGCCCTGTAACCTAATCAAACTGGTGGACGTGGCTGACAAGAACTACTTTGCCTCAAAAGGAGAGGGAGAGGTGAGAAGAGCCGAACCCATGTCAAATGCCATGCAATGACCTTACACGCCAATACCTCTGGTGCCACATCCAGACCGTGCCAACTCTGGGTGGCTATACCAACTCTGGGTGGCTGTACCAACTCTGGGTGGCTGTACCAGCTCTGGGTGGCTGTGTCATCTTTGTGTGGCTGTACCATCGAAAAATAATAAGCACCACTTTACTGTAGACATTTGTGTCACCTTCCATGAATAATTCTATGTAACATGTAACAGGTCTGAGCCTGTTTAACACATAACCTGCCACATGCCAAGGCACATGGTGCAGATCGGGAATACGCGCTTTGAAAACAATGCTAAGAATATGAGCAGTGTAGGTAGATATGAAAACAGGACCCAGCGAGTGTGACAGTGGATGTTAAAGGGTAAGGGACCTTCCTGAGGGTCACAGCAGTATCTGTTCTGCTCGAGTTCTTTGAACCCTCCTGTTACGTCAAAATCTCATGAGGCCTTTCATGTTCATGGTCAAATCGACCCTGACCATAATAGTAATAGAGGACAAGGCGGATAACCTCGATTAATTGGAGGTTATCTGCCAACCGGATCCAGGGCAACGGCTGTTGGCAGAAACCGAAACGCAGAGTTTGCTTGCTACATCCTGCAGCACTCGACAACTTCTTCTGCAGCAATAGGGGGGCTATTTGGAAGAAGGATGTCGCTCAGGCTAGCCAAGTTAGGTACATCCCTTAACAGACAGATGCGATGGCAGCATTGTATTTGATCATATGACCGTGTTTCGAGACACGTGACCGTTGATTGTAATTCCTAGGCCTTTCTATGGGTTTTCTTTAGCGTGCTTACTAGCTTACTAACCCACTATTGTCTACCTGAAGCCTTCTGCTTTCTCACCCCTACAGGTGTGTGTGAAGGGACCCAACGTGTTCAAGGGCTACCTCAAAGACCCAGAGAAGACATCCGAAGCCTTGGATCCAGACGGATGGCTCCACACCGGAGACATTGGAAAATGGCTGCCTGTGCGTCTCCTTTCCTTCATCGAGTATTTAAGACTGGGAGTGACCAGCCCTGGTGCTGTGGTTGGCCTTTATCCAAAGCGTGGTGTGTTCGTGCACTTAGACTGAAACTGAGAGACTTGCTCTGAAACAGGGCTGAGGGCAATCCATACAGCAGGGATCCTCAAATCACAGTCCTCCAGGGCTGAGAACCGCTGGTTTTCCACCCTCCCTTAACTTGGGAGTCGGGTGTGAGTGGCACTAACTGTTCAGTTACTTACCCAGGAGAAAGGAAAACCAGGGCCGGATTTGGATTCAAGGGGCAGATTTGAGGATTACTCCAATGCACTCCGTGTATTTGCCCTACAACCTGGTGCACTGTCTGCCGGTTTTTGTTTTCACCTTAAAATCAGCACCCTATTGAGACCTAGGTAACCGGGTGTGGTGAGTTAAGGTGCAATCATCTGCTCCAACCGACTAACTAAGTGCAGAGCAGTGCAGAAACAGAGAGAATGTTAATATGTTTGTTCCGCGATTGAACTATAAATACACAAAACTAGTGAATGTTAGTTTGTTAGTTGGACAAACATATTAGTGTGTTAAAATAATTAGTATCGTACAAATTCTATGTTTGTCGATATCAGTATAGTAGTGCTATCTACAAACATGAATGAAGAAAAAGCAGGATGTAAAGAAAGCGAGACTGAGAAGGAATCGTGGGAAACCAGAAAATTCCGAAAATACCAGAATAGTGATTCACGCAGACAGGGTAGTGACTCTAAGTGACATCACAGGGGAAGCCGAGTGTAAACGGAAAACCAGACATGAATATGAAAAATAATACATTCACAAAAATACCAAATTAACTAACAAACAGAATATAGGATCATTACAGTTATGTTATGTTTTGTTATGTTATGTTATGTTATGTTATGTTATGTTATGTTATGTTATGTTATGTTATGTTATGTTATGTTAGGTTAGGTCATGTTATGTTATATTATGCTATGTTAGGTTAGGTTAGGTTAGGTCATGTTATGTTATGTTATGTTATGTTATGTTATGTTATGTTATGTTAGGTTAGGTTAGGTTATGTTATGTTATGTTATGTTAGGTTAGGTCATGTTATGTTAGGTTAGGTTAGGTTATGTTATGTTATGGTAGGTTAGGTTAGGTCATGTTATGTTATGTTATGGTAGGTTAGATTAGGTTAGGTCATATTATGTTATGCTATGTTATGTTATGTTGTGTTGTGTTGTGTTGTGTTTTGTTGTGTTATGTTAGGTTAGGTCATGTTATGTTATATTATGTTATGTTAGGTTGTTTTATGTTGTGTTGCGTTATGTTATGTTCAGTTACTGACTGTGCCCCTCAGCCACCTGTATGGACCCCAAGAAGGCGGGGGTGGGTGTTGCTGGCCAACATGACACCTGCATTCTGCTTGTCTACACCTGAAATGTGTGGAGGATGTCGTAGCAATGAGAGGGTTACGTGAATGCAATATGCCAAAAGATTAAATTGGGTTTAAAAATTATTAAAATGCTGGAAAATATGAAGGGAAATGCTGAATAAATGAAAATATAGATAATTTAGGGGCCCTCAGAATATAAAAATGTCATACTGCGCAGTCCTGTTAAATGTTATGTCCTCCTGAACTGCTGGTTTGGTGGTCTCCCCTCCCTGCAGAATGGCACATTAAAGATCATCGACCGGAAGAAGCACATCTTCAAACTGGCTCAGGGGGAGTACATCTCGCCAGAGAAGATCGAGAATATCTACATCCGCAGCGAGCCCATCACCCAGCTCTACGTCCACGGAGACAGCCTGCAGGTAACTCACCTGAGCAGCTCATGTGCCACGTGTTCAGCTCATGACACGGCCAGTCAGTGTTATAATGTAGATGCCGGCCAGGTAGTGTACGATATAGGAGTGTATAAGGCTCCGGAAACGGCTGCTCTTGTAGTGTTCTGCACATTCTCAGCATGGGCGTACATGAAATCGCTTTCTGCATTTGTACCGTACGTCTTCATGCTAACTGCTCGGCTGCCAAATAGTGTGCCACTGCACACTCTCAATGCGTATGTTAACAGCACTGCTGCCAAATAGTGTACCTTTCCCTAAGAATGTTCATGGCCCAAATGTAGTACAGGCTTCTGCTTAGGTAGTCATAGCTAATAAAAATATATCGGATATACACTCAGTGAGCACTTTATTAGGTATTTATTACTTTTTTTTGGACGTATTAAGCCTTCTGCTCCTGTAGCCTATCCACTTAGAGGTTTGACTGGATGTTTTTAGTTTTTTGCACCATTCTGTGGAAATGGTAGAGACTGTTGTGCGTGAAAATGCCAGGAGATTAGCAGTTTCTGAGATACTCAAACCACCCTGTCTCATTTTAAGTGTAAGTTCAAATTGATGATTTGGAGCTCGAGGTTGACAAGGCACAAGTAGATTGACCATTTCCTGTTTCCACCCTATTTTTTTCTTTTTTTTCTTCAGTAGATTAGCAACCGGCTCTCCTGTTTGGTTTTGAATCCTGATGTGATTCAATCCTAGAATAACATGTGAAAGTGTGCCCGTCCCTTTGGTGTGTGACAGTGTCCATGTCTTCCTGTAGTCTTGCCTGGTGGGAATTGTAGTCCCAGATCCTGAGGTGATGCCATCCTGGGCCAGGAAAAAGGGGCTTGAGGGCTGTTATGGAGAACTATGTAAAAACAAGGTACACATTTATTCAACTGTCACTATTTCGAATTTTATTCGTTATTCATTTCATACTAAATTAACCCATTTCTACCTTCTACCTTTTGTATCGAGAACAGTACAGTGCTGTTCTCGATACAAAATTAGGTGGCACCGTTCAAAAATACATAGTAGAACCATAACTGGTTCTTGAATTAATGTAAAATAAAAACAGACCTGCTGTCTTCATGTTGTGAAGGACTTGAAGAAGGCCATCATGGATGACATGGTGAAGCTGGGCAAGGCCAGTGGCCTCCACTCGTTCGAGCAGGTGAGGTTTCGTGCGATTGTGTCAGTCCGCCATCATGTCCCGTTTTAGCGATGACCATTTGATCACAGTCAGAAAGGAGGGTCTTTGTCATTAGGAAAACCTGTGAAGGGTCGCCGGTTGGTTTCACATACACAGATTAGGCGTAGTCCTGGACTAAATTGAGCTTTGTATGGACAATCTAAGTGTTCAATTAATAATAATTAACAGCTAACTTTCTCTCGTGTGTCTTTCTTCAGGTCAAAGACATCTACATCCATTGTGAGATGTTCACCATAAATAACGGCCTGCTGACGCCCACACTGAAAGCCAAGAGGCCAGAGCTGAAGGAGTATTTCAAGGGCGAGATTGAGCAGCTGTACTCCAACATCTCCATGTAACCCCATCGAACGAATGACCTGGTTTCTAGGACCTGTAGCAATATTGCTGTAACATTAACCATCTGTCCTTAACTTCCCATCAAAACAAAACAAAAACAAAAAAAAAGAGAAAAAAATAAGTAAATCCTCACTGGGTCATGGCTGAAGAAGAGTTTATTCTGTTTGTGTTCTTCCTGCACAGCAAGTCCTCTGACACTGGAGGATAATGGGAGCATGAAACAAAAAAAAACAGAAACAAATTTGACCCAAAGCGGCAACAGCCAAAAAAAAAACAGCCTGCATTGACCTCATCATCTGTCGGCCAAAAAAAAAAGAACAAACAAAAAAAAAGAAGGACAAAAAATTATTTGTACTTAATCTGCAAGATTTTTATTTTATTTTACTGTGAACTCTGGACTGTGTCTGGCGAAGGCCAGTGCATGCTATGGTCTCTTCCGATCCCCAGCAGACCTCGTTCTCCCTCGGTGGGGGGGGGGCGGGGGCTAAGGCACATCCCGGGCTGCTAACACAAAGCCAACAGACACCACAGTCAGCTGTTACACCACCAGACTTTCTCACGTAGTCGAGGCGTGCAAGCTCCGGCACGATGCAGGCATAGAGTTTGACCGTTCGGTTTGTGTAGACCTTCGTAATTGCTTTTTTGACTTTATTTTGAGCCCAAAGACGTATTACTTTAATGTACATACTATTGAAGAAAATTAGATGTAACTATATTTAAGCAATGGATTGAAAGGGTTTTTATTTATTTAATTTATTTATTTATTTGTTTTCTTTCTTTTTTTTTTTTTTTTTGGTGTGTAGTGAGAAAATAATTGTACCATTATTTAATCCGCTGTCAGATGGAATCAGCACCTTGTAACACATACTTCCAGCAATAGGGATGGGTGAGAATGGGTCGGACAAATAAAGAGAAACTCTGGAACAATCATACAAGATTTTAATTTATTCTTTAGAAAGGTTTCCATGTCGAGCAATGCAAAAATTATGGGGATACCTTTGCGGGAAGTATTTAAGCAGTGTGAGCATCTATTCCATCATTGTGAAAGATTCTGTCAGTGAAGCACTGTTGTGCCGTTTTATCTCGGCTACGCATTCTTAAACCCTTTTGGTTTTTTGGAATGCTTTGTTTCCCTCAAAAACCAGCAAGTCAGTGTTCTAGAACTCTATTGCTTCCAATTACCACCCAGCCAACACAAATCATTCTCACAACGTTTTGGGAATTCTCACATTCTCACTATGCATTGGCAACGGTGACTACACATTCCAATAACATTGTGAGAACATTTTGTGTCAACTGGGCCGTAGTGATTGTTACATCAATCATTAGAACGTTCAGTTAAGAACATTTGAATCACACATTTGCCATCTTACACCAGAAAGGGGAAAAAAAAAAAAAGAAAAGAAAAAAAGCAATAATTGTTTCCTCTAAACTCGTCCAACAGTTGTAATCCCTGGGACTCAAGCACAGAAACAATTAGTAAAAGTTTTATTCTTTCAGTTTGGTTAAAGTTTGAACCGTTTACTGTCTGGTGTCAGAACAGGTGCACTGAAACACTCCCACTCACTACGGAGGTAAATGATTGCACTTTTGTATCTATACCGTGTATCTACACCAAACCCTAGAGCAGGGGTCCGCAACCCTGGGACTCCTGGAGAGCCGCAGGGTGTGCTGGTTTTTGTTGTTACTCAGCACTTAATTGAGCAATTAAACCAGTCGATTACTCAGTTAACTGGCCTCACCTGGTTTTTTGGGTATGAATCATTTGCTGGTATTAAGGTGAAAACAAAAACCAGCACACCCTGCGGCTCTGCAGGAGCCAGGGTTGCCGACCCCTATGTATGGCATTCAGTATTTACATTTGAATGTGGTTCCCTTGGCCATCGTAGTGTCCTATTTGTATAATTCAACTGCAGATAACGTAAAATTTCAGGCCAGTGACACATTACGCATTACTGCACGACACATACATTACACACAATGGGAGCTAGCATAAGGTACTGGTTGTGGTTTCTCTTTTTTTATTTTTTTATTTTGAGTAGATAGATCGATAGAAAGATAGATACATAGATAAACTTTATTCATCCCCATGGGAAACTCATTGCCAGCATAAACAATCGTGCAATTGAATAATAAACTGTTACAGGAAGACTCAGCTTTACACATTACAAACATAACAGTATTTCATTGAAAAGAAAATTATACCTTCCATACCTCAGGAAAAATAATAATGTTGCATATTATTAAGACTGAAGGTTTAACCTAAATATCCACAAACTCGTGATCTTTGGAAGGAAAGATTTCACTTGTAATGTATGCCTTTTTCAGATATAACATTTTATCTGCTTAAAAAAAGATATCGTTACACAATGGATATGCCCATGTCATAACTTTCAGCAAACATGCAAATATGTGAAACCCCAACATGTAAGCATGTGCAGCACACTGGTAAAGTTAAGAGAAGGGACTGAAAATATTTTGTATGTAAAACAAATCTAACCTTTCCAACTGCTAGCGGACGGCCGGGATTATTGTAAAAATAATATAAATGCGTAAAAAGGTTCCCGGTGAATGTGTCAAGAGAAAACATGCATGAAGCGAAAGGTATGAAAAACATATATTTTTCATTTACTGTATATAATGGCACCATAGAGCACGATGTTTGTAGCCTATCTAGTTTCTCTAACCAAACTGCAGGAGAGGAATAAAGCTATTATTGTTGCACATGTATACTTCTAAGTGTTATTTATTTCGAATTTGAGTTCTTTCTATGGCCTTGAATATGTAGAAGACACATATCTGGATTTGCAAAGGGTGTAGCCTATGTCTTCTACAGTCTATTTTTATTTTTAATGGCTTAACATCAACATGTAGCCTACAGAATTTAGGCATACATACAGGCATACAGACTACAAAATAGTACAAATGGTATCTTGCCTAGATACAGTTACCTACAATAACTGTAGATGTACAGGTGAAACTTAAAATGTCAAAGAGCACCATAGAAATTTAACCAATGAAACACCTATGCATACATCATATTGACTGAGAAATTTTTGTTTATTTTTAACAAGTTTAATTAGTCTGTAAATTGGGGGAAGATCGTCCAAACGTTTTGGTACGCAGATATAACTTCCCCACAATGATAAAGAAATTAACTACATCCACTACAGGACTGGTCTATGGTTGAGCCCCAATCTTACGGCATCATCGCAGATGGAATGCACGTGTGAGAGGCGGGAAGAAGGGAGGGCAGTATCTACATCTGAGTCAATCTGGAGTGATTCATTAAGGAATGAATTAGTTATGTTAACTGCCATTAGTGATCGCATGCCGCTGCATTAACACCATATCTAAAGAGTTTGTTTGGATGGCTAGTTTTAGTGAGACAGGCCTACTTGATCGTTCGTTTAAATCTTGACCTCCGCTTGAATTAAGTTGGCTAGCTAAACTACGGTCCTGTTATAGCTAGCTAACGTTAGCCCATATAACCGTTAAACTACATCTGTGACTGACGTTAATTCAAAAGAGTTGCAGTTCTGTTTGTTTTTTCAATGGGTCGTTCTCAAAATGTCAGAAAGTCAAACGATACGGGATGTAAAGTCGGTTCTGCTTTTTCCAGAAAAGGCCGCTCGGCCACGCCTGTCCAGAAAAGTACTGCAAGTGTCTGTACGAAGTTTTCAGGAAGAGCAAGGAAAATTAATGTTCCCAATACAAGTTAGTTGATTAGCTAGCTAACTGCTAGTTAGCCGCTTTACATCAATTCTGTTAGTAATTTAGCGCTCGCTGTGTGAGTCTTCCCTTTAGTGTGCTGAGCGAATGGAGTAAAGTTAATCCAAGATTTTGCTACATTATCCGACTTTTACTTTAATACATGCTAGCTATTGAGGAAATCATCTGTATTTTGCCTTTAGAACAAGATAACGTTAAAGTTGTCTCCGAGCGCAGAGAAAGCTTAGGTCTCTCCCCTATACACGAGTCCCCGTACCATCATAACCAAGAGTGAGTCCATTTACGAGCAAATGATAATGGTCGTGTAACCTTATTTTGGCGAAAATGACGATACGATAAACTAATGAAATATTTGACTTGGCAGATCTGTCGTGTCAGCCGAGAAACGGAGGAATCCACCACCTCACATGTATTGGAAAGTAAGGTCCATGACAGACAGATCTTGCCTTGCTGTGCCATATTATTTGTTCATTGTCTTACTAGCAACATAAAGTATAAAGTGCAACATTAATATTTTAAAGAGAGCATTATGTATGAACCCTGGCCTTGTCTGCAATGCAGGACATTGTCAGTAGCAGCGATGCAAGTGGTTCGACGTATCGAGACGGTACCTCTGGTTAGTATTTCCATAACATTAATTTATGATCCGATTCTTTGTTAGCTCATCCATAGTGTCACCAAGGCGCTTCTCAATCCTCCAGACATGATTATGCCATCCGGCGTGTCTTCGTTTCTTCTGGACTGCCTGGGCACCAGCTCGCCTATTTATCCCCCTGGCCAGACTTCTCACGACAGCAGCCTGCCGTCACCCGAGATTTTCCGGAGGGCAGATGACGGTATGTGCTGATCTTTGAAGTAAAATCCTGTCAAGGGAAGCCGTACAAGAGCCCAATGGCGTTTGCAATTTAATGTGCAGAACGCTAATTGTATTTATACTCTGCTATTACGTGAACGTAGTTCTCGCACAGCAGTAATCTATGCTGTTTATGAATTGAATAGCGGATGTCCGATTATCATGGGCCTTCGATACATTAAACTTGGCTAAACTATTTGAAATGGTCACATATGAAATGTCTGACCAAGGGCTGTTTTTGTCTTATAGCCTACATCCTATCATACAAGTCGAAGACGTGTGGGAAGCTTGTCACATCATTATTGTTCATGTAAAGGCGGGCATTGCGGGGCTCAACGGCCTGTTCTCGCCGTTATGCTATTATTATGTCGCCTAAATGACTTCATTGGTTGGGAGGATTTTATGAAGTGGGTTTAAGGATTTTGCCACCAAACTTGTGTAAGTCTTTTAAAATAACTTGATGTTTCCAACCTGACGTTTCAAAAGCGAGGGATACCGTTAATCCCACTTTGTGAAGTGCCCTCCAGGTAGGGTGTAAGGCCAAAGGTGCTGCTAAATCTCTGCCTTTGGCGAAACGATCCCAAGTGCGCTCTGTTGTGACATGCGTTCTGAAGGGGAGGAGCTGGATTTCTCCGTGGAGGGGCTGGCGGAGCTGAACGTGAAGAACTCCACTCTCCTAGATCTCAGCCATGCAGTGGACATCGACATGAGACAGCCGCCTAACCTGTCCTCCATCCTGGGTAACTCCGTCAGCTGCCAGACCAGGGATGGGCAAGGCCGGCCGTATCCGTTTCTGGATTTCTGACCAATTTCTGACAACTTAATTATGTAATTAGCCCAATCATTTACATGATCATTTAGAGCCACTTTTTGTGCTATAAACAGCATCTGATAAATGTTCTTGTCTTGTAGCATTTTATTGTGGTCTATTTTATGAGTGAATCGGTCATGGTGCATATAACTAATTAGCTGACGAGTTAATCCTGCAAACACATCGGCCCTCCAGGACTGGAGTTAACCCTGCATACACACCAGCCCTCCAGGACTGGAGTTGACCCTGCATACACACCAGCCCTCCAGGACTGGAGTTAACCCTGCATACACACCAGCCCTCCAGGACTGGAGTTGCCCATCCCTGTGCTAGACCTTGTGTTCGCGAAGCACATTTCAGTTCATCTGGTGTCCGAACGTTCTACTGTTTTCAGGAAGGAATACTTTAATAATCTCCTCAGATTAAATGGTTCTTTATGCAACGGTTTTGTGTACTTTATGTATGAAAGCAAGGATAGGGCTGTGTAGTCAGTCCTTCACAATCAAATTAATGTTCTCTTAGGCCATTTTCAGGCTGCCCACGTTGGCCACTTAATGAATAATTATAATTCATTTCTCATTCTTGTAAATTGATGTATTCAGTGGTTATTTTAACCTTCTGCCTTTGTAGACTGCTGGCACTAAAGTTATGCAAAGCTGCAGTGGCTGCTTCTGTCCTGAATTTCGTCTTAATTATGTTTCTGTAGAGGTCTCCAGGAAACAGGATGAGACGACCCTGGAACGGGGTAAATACATGCGTCCTGTTTGTCTCGCACCAAAGGCACCATGGAATAATTGGCTGTGCACTACTGTAATGGCAGTTATTCAACTTTTTTTTCTTTTTCTTTTTTTTTTCCTCCTCACTTCTCCCGATTAACAATGTACGTTTTCGGCTGGAATATTGACATTTGTTATTTCTGCACGGTTTCCCTTTAAACAGTCGTAACTAAAATCACTGTCTCGTGTAGGATCTCCCCCGGCTAGAGTGATGCGCGCGCCATTCAAACAGCCCAAAAAGGTACGGTAACGCGCTGCTCGGTTCAGAAAATACCAGCCTTCTGTCTCTGTGGAGATGGCCCTTCCCGATTCGTCCTGAGTGAAAATGATCTCCCCGCTGCAGATCGAGAGGGCTCGACCGGTGAGATGCAGGAAAAAGGTCACTTTCCACGAGTCTGTTCTCAGACAGGAAGGGCATCGGGCTGAGGATAGCGGACTCAAAGTGGCCAGACGGGAAGTGAGCGTTGAGGCGGCGAGCCCCGATCTTCAGCTCCTGGAAGTCCGGTCCCGCGCCAGCGCACGGAACCCTGAAGAGGAGCATGATGGGACGGTCTCCCGTGGGGTTGACCCCCGGGCGCTGCCGTGGCGACCACGTCCCGCGAGGTTCTTTGACTTCGCCGACCGCGCGGAGAAGCAAGCTTTTCTGCAGAGAACGAGGGGAAAACTCCCCAATGCTTTTCCCTCAAAGCCAGTAAGATGGTGATTTGTGTGCTGTACTGGGTGGCGGCTGTCGTGGCCAGCCTGCAGAAAGCTGTTGCACAGTAGGTTTCTACAGATTCAGTACGTTTTTATTAATTTTTGTGTTCTTTTACATTTTCAAGCTCCCAGTGCCTGATCAACTGGAACCTGTTCATGTGAAGGTCGGTAATTTAGAAAATGTCTATGCAGAAGGTTTTATTTATTTATTTATTTATTTTTTAATTGATTTATTATTTATTTATTTTTTTTAAACGCCATCTTCGGTATTTTCATATGCAGTAGTACTCACATTTGTCAGCAATTCAGTACAACTGATGTCCAGTAGGGGGCAGTTTTGTTTAAAATTAAAATGCAGCATTCGTCTCGCGTTTTAAGAATATTTGCCATGCTGCCCTCTCCATCCCCCTGTCTGCGTTCCAGTTTGCCCATTCCAGTTCGGCAGATTATGCGCTCTACTCAACCATTATGTCCGTCTCATTTGTGTTGCAGTTCATGAACTCTGAGGTTCACGATGCCAGTGAACTGCACGAGGTCTGCTGGATTCAGTTGCTCCACCAGGGGGAGACATTCTTCCGCAATTCTCATCTGAAGAGAGTTGCCACCGAGGAAGGTGAGAACTGCACTGAGAGGCCACGTGCTGTCTGCCGAATCCTGTCCGTTAGCCGGGTTCTGTTCCAAAACACACCTTTCAAAATGTGCCTCTTGCGCTCCCACCGTAACGAGTCAAATCAAAATCAATTTGTATACCACGTTTCACAAATAATTGTCACAATGTACTTCAAAGAAACTCTGGCCTCTTGTAGATCCCCCTCGAGAGCAAGTCTGTGCAGTTTTCTGAGGGCTGGTTTTAGGCCTATCAAGAGGACTTTGAACATGAACATGCACCATATTATCTTGCCAAAATGCCACCCTTCTAAACTGTCCTTCCAATGTTAACTAAATATTCATATAAACTCTTCATGGTCTCCAACTCTGTTTCATTTGCAAGCATGTTGCTCACTGGCTAGTAAAACATGTTGCTGGCTTAAAGTATTTTTGTCTTCAAGTATATGCTCATATGTTATTTGGGGGCTCAGGGCTGATATGTTTTCTTCCGTTCTGTTACTATGCAAAGCATATTTGGGACAGTTTGCTTTTGAAAAGCACTGTAAAATTAAACTGAATTTTATGAAGTAATAGGTCCAAGCTGACTGTTCCCGTCGGGTTGTTTTGTGGTGTTGTAATGTAATGTCCTGTGTTTTCCAGGCGTCTTCTATGAAGACTATGGCAAGGTCAGACAGTTCCACGGACAGGTCTTCTTCCCATTGCAGAAGGATACGAGACCAGAGTCTTGAGTGTAAAAGTTATTTCAGGCATTTTGAGAATGTGTACTGTGTGTTTGATGTTCAAATGAAATGTAAAATGAATTTAATTAAAACTGTAATTATAATTGTTGAAAATAAATGGGAGTATGTATACTGCCTCATTGCCTCCCTTGGCGGGTCTGGTTTGCTGAAATTCATTGCAACACAGTCACTATACGCAATGCATGGACTGTTTTGTAAAACCTCGGGCATTGGTGGCGCAGTGATTGAGCCTGCAGCACTGCAAGAAAATGCAATCGATTGCATGCAACATTTTTGCATTTCTTTCGCGACTTTTTCTTTGTTGTTTTCCCAAGTGTTAAATGTTGTGTATCGGGTCGTATGCAGCGCTCCAAAACATCAACACAGCAGTTCTATTGACCACGTGGTGTTCCGCCAAAAATAACATCCAATCCCGTAATTTAGAAAAGGAGCACGAGTACAGCGGCCAATCAGAAAAATGCAGTGGCGTTTCCAAGCAGCTCGTGTGACTAATGCCTGTCATATGACTCCGACACAAATGGAGTTAGTTTCAAGGAACTAGGTGTGCTTGTGGATTGGTAAGAAAGGGAATTTCTGTACCGAACCTTTTGGTACAAAATGCCTCCAACATTGTTTCAGAAACTTTTTAATAAAAGAAATGCCTTTTCACCACCTCCGAAGTGCACAAAAGATGACCACTCGTACAGGTATGTGATGTAGCTGTCGCTAGCTAGCTGGCTAATCAGTTTGGGTTCTTTATGTCTGTGGGGTTAGCGTGGAGATAGGACTTGGGTATGGTGGTATTTGAAGGGTTTCTTCCGTTTCATTTTGGGTCGGTGGTTTTAAAATCTTAATTTCTTCATTCCCATTGCCTTTTCTGACACGGGCCAGATGTGTATTGTTTCGTAATGGCAGCAGGATAACGTTAATCTTGGTTATATTTACACTGCGCGAGATGGCTGTGCAGATGAAGTGAATGCGATAACTCCCCAAGGAATTGTTTCAAACCGGATACTTGAAAAAAAACAAAAACCAAACAACAGAAAAAGGCTGTTTTGTAGGGGTGGGAAGGGACCTAGTGAACAATCTACGTCTGCCTGAACACAGTTGCATGCAAGGCGTAAGTAGTAGCCTTGTTGAAAACATTTAATTTGTTGCTGTACGTAGTGCAAAGTGCGAGCGCTCTGCAGCATACGCCACGCGCGTCTGGGACAGTCTGCTCTGGTCGGCCAGCACGTGACGGACGGTACAGTAGCTGGAACGCGCAGCGACTCGCTGGTGCAGCGGTCGGCTTCAAAACTCATATCCCCGCATACTTGGCGATACCTAGCAACAGTAATACCCCTACCGCTAAGGACAGCCGAATTAATTCTGCAGGCTCGATGATACCTCCTTAAAATAGAATTGTCAAAAGTGCTACGTGATTGCGACAACGTAAATATTGATGCCAGATGCTGGCTATCTGGATTGCAATATATGTAAACATTGTGGCTTTGGTTAGAGAATTACGTTTATTTCCACATAAAACAAGGAAGTATTATTTTAATTGAAATGTTAGAAATGGTCAAATACGGGTTTTTGTCTATTGTTTGAAACACAATAAAGCATTTTAAAATGATCATGAATGGTGATTACCAGAAACTGAGATCAAATTATTAGAATAACTAATTCTGGTGATTTATCCCATGAACAAAAAATGCTTGATATTGTAGTTTAACCCATGTCACATTTGCCGTTTTGTTTCCTGTGTAATTGTTTTTTATTGTGAGTTTAACTGTCAAATTACCATCTTTATGTACATTATTTATTATTTTGGAAAGGGGTGAATTGGTTTCTGAGCTTGGCATCCGTGTTCAACACACATTTGCCAGTTGGTCCGCAGTGACTGACATGCATTTTTAATAGTATGAGGTAAGGCTGCAAGCTAAATCAAGGGAGTCTGTTTACAATGTCAAATGACATTCTGTTAATATGCTTCTCACTAGTGGGTCAGTATTGAGCCTGTTGCTTTGGAACAAAATAAATCATCTTGAGTAATTAAAGAATTTGAAACATTATTGTTAACCCTCAAGTTTAGGTGTTTGTGCTTTCCTAAGCTAGTTGAGTTGTTAATATGCATCACAATTAACGTATGCACCAGCGAGTAGTCATTTCCCATGTGACATGAATCTACATTACCACAGGGACTATAGGGTCGATCCTGGCCTGAGCATTTCTCTGGCCCTGCAGAAGAAGAAGGCCCATCAGCGCTAGACTGTTTTAATGTGTTTAGATCAGTCCCGTGTGGTCTGGGTTCTGGACCCAAGTTTGGTGGAGTGATGGGGGCCTGCCACCCGGAACTCAAGGACTTGCGTTTGTTAAATGACGATGAACGATGATTGTGCAATTCTGCGAAGATGGATGGGACAGTGTGAGGTCACGAATAATGTGATTCAGAACGTTCGTAACTGAGCATTCTACAGTAATGCTGATGTCACAGTCACTGCTGGTGGGAATGAAATCGGCGGAGTTCTGGAACACTGACTCAGAATCTTTAAGAAGTTCTGCTCTCTTCTCAGGGTTAAGCTAAAAGCAGCGCTGACTAACTTTGTCAATGGTGGGTTTGAGAAACAGGGGCTGTCCCATGCCGCGTTCAGTCACATGTTTCCCAGAATAGCCGTTTGAAGGATATACATTTCAAATAAAAGGTTCCTGCAGCCTCATTTTTAGAAAGAAATTAGGCCTGTGCATTTCATTTATTTAAATAGGATCCCCCCCCTCCCCCAGTCCTTCCTTCACCAAAAAAAGATTCACATTCATTATTTAAATTTTATTTTTTTATTTTGTTTGCACCTGCTTGTGGGTTTATATGTTGTGACATAAAATCTAGTATTTTAAAGCAAGTTTGGATAGCAGCCCATTTACCATTTAAATATTTGAATTACTGAATATTTAGTTATAAAAACGAAATGGTTTCACTGTTGACATAATTGACAAATTGGGCCTAAAGATTCCATTAGCCAGTAGCAGTTGTGTCCATATTTTCGAAAATAAGGAACAGAAAATAGACTGTATTGGTCAAAAACCTTTACGTTTCCTACTTGTGACAGACCAAAGTTCCTGTTAACCCTGAACCGCATCTTTTCTGCAGAAACACACGCGCACACACTCATCTCATTGTCACTGAGTAAGTCATGAGACCTAGGGATAACTCCAGCATGTAGAGATGACCTCTCGCAGTGTGTGGGCCGGTAGGTTGTTTGCAGACGTGTGTTCTAAGCAGCGTGTGTGCTTGAGTGCCACAGCTTGGCACTCTGTGGGTTTCTCGGTTTCTGTACGGTGTGATTGTCACCGCTGGCAGTTTGAGGCTGCCTTCACGACGCAGCATTAAGAGATGCAGCACCGATGCCGGACGTGTTGTCATCACAGCTCTTGGCAGGATCTCCGGTTTCCAGGAAAACAAGTATTGATGGAAAATATTAAAGCAAAAGAAAGGTAATGCTCCGGCTGAAAGCTGTGGTGCGGCCGGGTCTGGTGCTGATGGTTCTGGTGCTGATGGTTCTGGGGCTCCTGGCTCTGGGGCGGCCAGTTCTGGTGTGACCGGTTCTGGGTTCTGGTGTGGCCGGTTCTGGGTGCTGGTGTGGCCGGTTCTGGGTGCTGGTGTGGCCAGTTCTGGGTTCTGGTGTGGCCGGTTCTGGTGCGGCCGGTTCTGGGTTCTGGTGTGGCCAGTTCTGGGTTCTGGTGTGGCCAGTTCTGGGTTCTGGTGCGGCCGGCTCTGGGTGCTGGTGCGGCCGGTTCTGGGTTCTGGTGTGGCCAGTTCTGGTGTGGCCGGTTCTGGTGTGGCCGGTTCTGGTGCGGCCGGCTCTGGGTTCTGCTGTCGCAGGTTCTGGGTTCTGGTTCGGCCGGCTCTGTTACAGCCTGCTCTGGTGTGGAAATCTGAAAGCTTCTCTGGCTCACACCGTTAAAAAGCTCTTCCTCTGGAATACCAGGCAGGGCAGCTGATTGGCTGACCCTCTAAAATAAGCCTAAACACCCCTCACATTTCGGGCAGCGGGCATGTGACCCGGCGCTGGCATACTGCACATTGCTCTTGCTTGAGCGCGAGGGTTTTGTGGCTCATTCCTGCTCGGTACGTCTGGTCCTGCTCTCTCAGACGGGATGCCCTCCGCCCCCTCTGCCTCCGCCCCTCTCTCAGCCCCTCGTTCTGCGGGATTTCTCCAGGATAACGTGGAAGTTTCATTAAGCACGCGATACGTCAGAAAGGCTTCACGTGTGCAAGCGGGCTGCCTTATGTCACTGATTAACCCTTTAAGCTGTAAGTAGTGAGATCACAGATATGTGATTTAGAATGTTCTTAGCTGAACATTCTTTTTTATTTTTATTTTTTATTTTATTTTTTTTATTTTTTTTAGCTGAACATTCTAATGCTGATGTAACGATCACTACTGGCAGTTAAAAGCAATGGGAGTTCTAATTTAGAATTTCAGAAAAAACCTGTTTCTGAATATGTTTCTTATCAATGAGCATGTGCAATATGCAGATTTGGAGATGGGTGGGTGTAGTGTAGCTCCTGTGTGCACCCATGCCTTGATGTCCCTCCTACACAAACAGAAGCAGGTTTATTTTAAAGGTGAGAATAAACGGGGGCACTGAGAACCAAGGCCTGCTGCCCAAGATGGCGGCTGGCTAGTCTTGGGCTCCTGTCAATGCCACAGTCGCAAGGCCGTGTCGTAGACCGGGTGGGGGCTCGTTCAGACCGTGTCGTAGACCGGGTGGGAGCTCATTCAGACCGTGTCGTAGACCGGGTGGGAGCTCATTCAGACCGTGTCGTAGACTGGGTGGGGGCTCGTTCAGACCGTGTCGTAGACCGGGTGGGAGCTCGTTCAGACCGTGTCGTAGACCGGGTGGGGGCTCGTTCAGACCGTGTCGTAGACCGGGGGCTTGTTAAGACTGCTTGTCATCATGTTCCAATCAGAGCTATTTTAAGTGGCTGGAGTTCTGAGTTCTCAGAACTGCAGGGTCATGCTGAAGCTATGTTTTTGCCCGCAGGGTTCTGGATGAATAAACATTCATTCATTTTAGGAGTAAAAACGTTACGGCTGTATTTTTCCAGTTTTCATGAACGCTGCCAAGTCCTATGACAATGAACGTAGTCTAATTGCTGTAGGGGAATAAATTCAGGGATCATGCAGTTTTTCACATACAAGGCCTCCATTTCCTAATGATAATATGCAGCACATATTGCCCAGTTGCCGTGATAAATGGCAAATCAATGGTGTGATCAACATTTACGTTTTTGCCAACTTTAGTGTCTCGCTCTCGCAGGTATTCAAATTCATATTGGAACAAGCTGCTGAAAAAAAAAAAGCTTGCAGAAAAAAGAAAAAAAGAAAAGTTGTTTTTCCCTTTAAATTGGCAGCCACTGTCTGGAACGGTGCTTGAGGGATCGGAACTTTTGGCGTTTGTCCATACTTGTACACAAGAATAAATTTGGTAACCCTAGATGAACTTTCTCAGGATTACAGTGAGACTGGAGCCAGATGAAGCTGTGTGAGCACAGAGAAATGGCTGCTCTTACATTGTCCATCGAAAGTTTTATAAAATTTTATTTTTCATTAAATGTTTTTGTTATTATTTGTTATTATTGCTCTTTGCAGCTGTTACATGCAGATCCACAGGAGACCTGGTATTGCTCCCCCCCCCCCCCGGGGGCTGTTAATTCCGGCAGATGACAGACTTTCCTGACATTGTCATGATAACAGGCCGCACATGACTGGGTGACTCTCTGCATTTTTAACACCCCTGGACCCATCCCGTGTGCGCGCTGCCTGTGAAATCTACTTTCGCAGGTAACCGTGTCAGTGCTGGATAAATGTCAACATTTGCAAAATCAATATTTGGTATTTAATTATTAACGCAGATCTCGTACGGGGTGAGGTTCCTGCTCCGCTGTATCCGCCCGCTTCTGGCCTGTCTGCAGAAAGGCTTTCTGAAGCTGCCACGTGGGCCCCTGGGCCTGTGTGTTGGGAACGTGTGGGTAAATGTGCAATATAATACCTGCCCATTAATTATTAAGCTTTCAATGTGAGCCAGTGTATTTTTATTATTCCTGTGGCGCGCACATCCCGATGTTTGTGTGTTTGTGCACTGGGCCTCATGCAAGAACCTCTCGCACAAACTTTCTGCTTCTGAAATTGCTGGTGCGAGTGATTTAAGAGAACTTGGCGCATTCACCAATGTTCTCTTTTTTATTTATTTTTTATTTTTTTAAATGTCTTAGGTAGGAACAAAGTTGGTGACCAGTGGTCCCGACCGGTCGTATGAATCATGTAAACAACGCAGAGAGGCTTGAAGTGCAAATGAAATATGAATCAAGATTCAGCGCCTGCATTGCTTATTTCTCACCCGAATTAAAACCTTCTTTTTATTAATTAAAAATAAAAAATCATGAATTTTTTCCCCCCTATACGTGGCAGGCCGTTTTTCTCCCACTGTGGTTGCCAGTTGTACCCCCTCTGTTCCGATCCACCGCGTTGCCGTGGATACACCGCAACGGCCCCGTCGCTTGGCGACCGGGGATTCTCGAGGTCCAGGATTCCGAGAGAGCGATGCCCGTCGCCTCGGGTGCTCCCGCGACCGTGACTCCGAGACGAGTAATAATAATAATAATAATAATAATAATAAACCTTTTATTGAACCCCGTGGGGTAATTTGGCCTCTGCATTTGACCCATCCTGGTTATTAGGAGCAGTGGGCAGCCACAGTGCAGCGCCCGGGGAGCAATGTGGGGTTAAGGGCCTTGCTCAAGGGCCCAACGGCTGTGCGGATCATTTTTATTGTGGCTCGACCGGGATTCAAACCACCGACGTTGTGGCTCCCAGTCATGTACCTTAACCACTACGCTGCAAGCCGCCCCCTACAGTCAGGAGTGCTGTTGCACACACTGTGGCACTCGCCCCAAATGTTTAAAAAAATATCTTTTAGTCGACTGTTTAGGAGGAATAAGAAAGTCTATCCAGAGTCCACTATGAGAGCGTTGTATGTTTTAACAAAACCAGTACGTCCCGTGTTCTTGTTTATCCCATTGGCCGTCTATCCGACGGAACCCACCTAAAGTAGTGGAAACACTGTGTTATAATGGGCGTCTTCATTTGGGACAGTTTTCTGAAGTTTGCCGAATCCGATGTGGCACACTCGTACGGACCCTTCGCACGGAAAAAGTAAGACGAAGTTACGATGAGTATACGAAAACATTCTTGCCTGGGGCCCGTTGTGTGTTCTATGATTTCCTAATAATGCAGATGGGAATTTTCTCTCTTCGTACGTTCCAGCAGTTCTCTGACGTAGGACGTTTCCACGTTTGGGTGAAACGGGACGCCTCCAAGCACGAACGCCCTTCGCCCTCCTCCTCCTCCTCATTGTTCTTTGTTAATAATTAGTCTTTGTGAATACCAGACATACACATACACTGGGTGTAGTCTTTTGTTATTCAATGCTCACATGATGAATTCCATCATCAAAATACCATAATGCATTGTTTCCTGTTGTGCCCTGTTGTCGTTAGTGTTGCCATGGGGCTATAGAAATAGTGTAGGAGTGCTTTAATAGCCTGGTGGCTGTTAAATAGCCTCCATGCATAATCCTGCAGCAGCGCGACACAGCGGTGTTCCTGTAAGCGAGGTTTTGGCTGTTATCTGTCGTGGAGCAGATAGCGAGCGATCTTGTGACTCACTGCATGCGCAGACGGTGTGTTTGAGCTGCCTTGTTTGAGTGAGTTATCAGGTCCGGGGTGCGTAGGCCTGTGCTATAAAACTCAGAACGTCATGTGATTCCGTCCTGCTGAGCCAAGAGAGGGAGCGAGAACAAAAATCTCCCTCAATTTGTAATTACCCTGCTGAAAAAAAACAGCTGGTAGCTGGTTGACCAGTTCAGACCTGCTCCCAGCTTAACAAGGTTTAACTGGTTGACCAGTTCAGACCTGCTCCCAGCTTAACAAGGTTTAACTGGTTGACCAGTTCAGACCTGCTCCCAACTCAACGTGGTTTGCCCAGCTCAAGCTATGTTTTGAAACAGCTGGTAGCTGGTTAACCAGCTGGGACAAGCTACACCGACCTGGTGGTTGACCAGCTCATACCCAGCTAGACCAGCCTGCTCGGCTCAATTTTCTAGTTGGTCATGCTGGCATATTTAATTTTATGGCAGAGTGCAAACGGGCAATCTTGTTCCAGAGACTATATAGCCTATGGAGGACAGGCTGGAACATGCTGTATTAAAGAGAGATTCCCTCCCTTCAGCCACCACTGCCGTGAGATTCCTCACATGCCCCTGTTCCTTCCTCAGTCTCTGCTTGCTCTCCCAGAAGTTTTAGTCTTATTCTTCTTCACCCCCCCGCGTCGTGTCCCGTTCGGAGGACCTGACCGGCTCGGTCTCTTCCTCTGCGGTGGGTGACTCACTCCAGCCCCCCTCCGGCTCGGTCAGGCGGTGCGGTTTGGCGGCGTCTCTCTCTCTCCGTCCCCGCTGCGGGGGGGGGAAACGTGGGAATGCGTAGCGGTGATGTCATCATGCGCTCCGTCGCGGATCATGCGAGGATGGAATGCTCAAGTCGCCGTGGAAACAGCCCGGACGGGGACGACTAGCCCTGTGTTTGTGTGCCCCTGACCCGGGCCCCCGCAGCAGGTAGAACGAGTTCCGTTCGGTAGCGGGCTGAGTCTCCCGGGCCCCGCTGACGGGTTTTTGGGCGAAGGGATTTGAGGCGACTCGGTGGGAAAGGACGCGCGCTCGTGTCGGAGTTGGAGTTCTCCTCGGTGTCGGGCTGCCGTTTGCACCGCTGGCTTGCGTAAATGTTTGATTCCCTTATCTGGCAGAAAACGTTCAATCCTGCACTTTGCCGTCGACCTCGTGCCCATAACCCAGTGTGGCGTGTCGCAGAGAACATGCGGCACGCGGCTGGAGAAGACCTGCCTAACGTTTCAGATGCCGGTGTCTCTGCTGAAAGAGCTGTGTGAATACGGGCTGTTGGCTTGGTTAATATGCTCCACACATGCTATGCAACTAGAAAAGGAAAATATAAGTCAGTCTTAACAAGCATCTTAGTCCCATATTTATACTTAAAATACTTTTTGGTTAAAAAAAAACTCCAAATGAGGTGATAGAGTTTCACTTGTCAAGCAAACAGTAACTTGGTCTTTCTACTTGGAAAAAGGAAAGACCTTAAGTCTTATTACAACTCATTACACGACTAAAAATGCTTGTTAAGAAGGCCATTTTTTGCAGTGCAATCTCCCAGAATCTTCTCTCACGTAATTGATAATGTGGTTATATGTGGGGTTGTGTTTTTGTAAGAAGTGGAAGCCACACACTGCAGCCGGTGGTTTTGATATGTGTGGCTGCCTCAGCAGACGGCTCTTCTGTGAGATCTTCTGTTCTCCGTCATTGCGGATGGACAGTGCAGAGAGGGTCACTACCAGTTTCCTGAGTGGTTTTATGAATCATTCACACACAGACTTTAGTGTGCGTGTTACTCATGGGCTCTAGAGACTTTGACTGGAGGAGAACAGGGGAACATATTCAGTGAAAGGGGGGGGGGTTTACTCACTGTGAGGGTCTGGCAGGACTCCCCACCACCCCCACCCCAGATCTATAATATAATAATTATTATTATTATTCATAATAATAAGAATACTATAATCATGTATATCACTCCCAGGCCAGGCTCCACTTTGAATTTCAGGAACAAGGGATTCTCCTCCCTCCCTCATTCTCTCGCTCTCTTGCTTTCTCTGTGTGCGAGTGTGCGAGTGTGCGAGTGTGTATGTGTCTGTGTCTGTGTGCTGGTGTGTACAGGACAGGAGAGCTCTAAGGTATGGTGTGCTGATCCAGGTGTCAGTTTCCACCCACGGGTAAGGCTGATCAGACTCTTCAGACTCCCAGCAGCCTGACTGGGGGTGAGTGTGTGAGTGTGTGAGTGTGTGAGTGGAGTGTGTGAGTGTGTGAGTGTGTGAGTGTGAGAGTGTGAGAGTGAGTGTGAGTGTGAGTGTGAGTGTGAGTGTGAGTGTGAGTGTGAGTGTGAGTGTGTGAGTGTGAGTGTGTGAGTGAGAGTGAGTCTGTGTGTGAGTGTGTGAGTGTGTGAGTGTGTGAGTGTGTGAGTGTGTGAGTGTGAGAGTGTGAGAGTGTGAGAGTGTGAGAGTGTGAGAGTGTGAGAGTGTGAGAGTGTGAGAGTGTGAGAGTGTGAGAGTGAGGGTGTGTGTGAGTGTGAGAGTGTGAGAGTGTGAGGAGTGTGAGGAGTGTGTGAGGAGTGTGTGAGTGTGAGTGTGTGAGTGTGAGAGTGTGTGAGTGTGTGAGTGTGAGTGAGTGTGTGAGTGAGTGACTGTGAGTGAGTGTGAGTGTGTGACTGTGAGTGTGTGTGTGTGTGGGTAAGTCATGCCCTCACCTAAACCCTCACCCAGACACCCTCTCTGTCACATGCCTGGTTCTGGGCCGGGCCGAGGGGCAGGCCGGAGCGGTCCTTTGTCCAGACGGCCGCTGGTCACCTGACAGCCTCATGTTGTTGTGTGGATTTAGCTCTGTGCTATTCTGAGCCTGTGCTGGGCGGAGAGGGCCAAGGTACCAGGGCCCACAGCCATGCCAAGGTACCAGGGCACATTTACACCATGATGCCAACTCGCCGTATTTATAATAATCATCATTTCTCATGTAGCCAACGCTTTTATCCAAAGCGACTTACAGTTGATTAGACTAAGCAGGAGACAATCCTCCCCTGGAGCAATGCAGGGTTAAGGGCCTTGCTCAAGGGCCCAGCGGCTGTGCGGATCTTATTGTGGCTACACCGGGGATTGAACCACAAGCCTTCCGGGTGCCAGTCAAGCACCTTAGGCACTAGGCTACAGGCACCTTAGGCACTAGCCTACAGGCACCTTAGGCACTAGGCTACAGGCACCTTAGGCACTAGCCTACAGGCACCTTAGGCACTAGGCTACAGGCACCTTAGGCACTAGGCTACAGGCACCTTAGGCACTAGCCTACAGGCATCTTAACCGCTACGATACAGGCTGTCGTGCCATATTTACGGAAGGTTGCTGCTCGGATGTGCTGCTGTGTGTTTTGGGGCTAACCTTTTAATAAGATTGTTCTTCATTTTGGTTTTTTTTCTTAATTACACGTGGAACAGATTTCAGTGCATAGAACGTACAGGAGAATTTATTTGCGGTTTCGGGCGCTGACGTATCGCATCGTGTAGCTGTAAAAATAGCTTTGGGGTTGGCATGCTGTTCGTTGTTCTGCAGATCTACGCTCAGAACTCGTTTTTTATGGAAATATTATTTTATTGCTCTGTGAAATAGCTTTTGTAGCGTTACTGCCGGAAGACACCACTGTGTTGTGGTGAACCCTGCCCAGCTTATCCAGCCTTCAGTGGAGCTGCTCCACTGAAAAAAATATCATTTTCAGTCAAATTGACCTTTTTCTGTTAACTGCTGTAAGTCATCCCTGGATTGTTCAGCTTGCCGGATAATGCCACCTTTTGCATGACACGCCATGTGTATGGTGAAATCAGTTTAATTATTCACAATTTCTCATAGATTTTCTCAAAATCTGGTGATAAAAATGGCTTCAAACATTATTTAGACTCTGAAAGAATTAGAACGATATCTTACTGAGGTCAGATTATACACAGCCACAAAAATGTTCTAATCTGTAATTTCCGGCATCTTTAATAAAGTATTCAAATGAGACATATTTTGTCGGAATTTATCTTTTCCATTTTCCAAGTCCATACCTCATGATAATTGCATTATGTACCTCTGAATTGATGTTGAAGACGATGCATTTCGGTGGAACGTAACCCTTAAATGAAAGTTTTGGTGCTTTTTGCAGAAGTGCCTTTGTCCACAGTGTTTTGAGGATGTTGTTCTTTTGAGCATTTCTCCAATCGATTGAAAACCTCACGCTTGGCGCGGTTTGTTGCACACACACACACACTCCACTGTTTGTTGCACACACACACACACTCCACTGTTTGTTGCACACATTTGATTTGGCCATTTCCTCCGTTCAGCCTCTAACCAACTGTCAGTCGTTGGTTTTCTGTACCAACAGTGGAGTCAGATGAGTGAATCTCTTGTGTAAGTAATGTGATTGCAGTGTAGAAGAGTCAGGTGAGTGAATCTCTTGTGTAACTGCAGTGACTCAGTGTAGAAGATTCAGGTGAGTGAATCTCTTGTATAAGTAAAGTGATTGCAGTGTAGAAGATTCAGATGAGTGAATCTCTTGTATAAGTAATGTGATTGCAGTGTGGAAGAGTCAGGTGAGTGAATCTCTTGTGTAAGTAAAGTGATTGCAGTGTAGAAGATTCAGATGAGTGAATCTCTTGTATAAGTAATGTGATTGCAGTGTGGAAGAGTCAGGTGAGTGAATCTCTTGTGTAACTGCAGTGACTCAGTGTAGAGGAGTCGGATTGCACCAGAGAAGCTGGTGATGTGCTTTACTTTTCCCTGGCTGTTGATTGAAATGACAGGCCTCCAGTCCAGATGTAGCACAGAGTACACACAAGTCTTTCTTTTTTTTCCCCCACTGCAGCCAAGGCACTCTGTTGTGTGGTGGGGAGTTGGGGGCGTTATGTAGTCTTTCAGACTGCAAATGGAAATAGTCCAGCTTCTTCTGCACAGCCAACTTCTTCTGGGCGTTCTACAACTTATGTCTCGCACCAGACTCGACGATGTGGGACAATCTCTGTTAAATAATTCTCCCATTGTTGAGGTTTGTATGTGTGAGAGCTGCAAACTGAACTTAAAGTCTGAAAATGGCTGTAGGAATGGCTCTCCCATTGGCTGCATGACCCTCAGCTGGGTTGGAATGCACAGTTAGTCCACTGTACGCTGGGTCCTCTCACTTATTCACGAGTGTAACTCGAGAAGCGTCCGCTTCTTAACGCTCAAACCTAGCATTTTTTCCAGGGACAGACTTCTGTTAGCTGTGATTTCATTGGTCGAACGGATGCGGGTCGTTTTGCAGCCAATGTGCCATAAGGATGTGTGATTGATAGCTTTCTACTTGTGGAAAAAAAAGGTTATTATTGGCTCAGGCCAGGAATTCTCTCTCTAGTCCCCGGGGCTTGGGGTTGGCCTGTACCCTAGCATGAGCTGTCGAGACAGGCAGTGGTCATGGAGCTGATTCTGTCTCTGAGAGCGTTTTAAACCCTTTGAGGTGTGAGATCACTGATTCTGTCTCTGAGAGCGTTTTAAACGCTTTCAGGTGTGAGATCACTGATTCTGTCTCTGAGAGCGTTTTAAACCCTTTGAGGTGTGAGATCACTGATTCTGTCTCTGAGAGCGTTTTAAAACCTTTAAGGTGTGAGATCTCTGATTCTGTCTGAGAGTGTTTTAAAATCTTTGAGATCAGAAATGCAGCATGCGATTAGAATTTTCTGAACTGGACATTCTAATGCTGATGTCACAATCACTACTGTAAATTGAAAGCAGTGAAGTTCTAGAACACCGACTTAGAATTTTGGAGAAAAAAAAACAAAACATTCGGAACACCCTGCTCTTCAAAAGGGCAAAATGTTTATGTAAGCTTTCAGAAGACATGTTGGGACGTGTGTGTTATTTTAATGTCACATTGAGTAACCTACCTCTCTCAGAGAAGGCAATTTCAAGAAAGGCCTACTCAGACTCTCTGTGAAGAAGAGTGTGCATTTCAGTGCAAGATTATGAATAACAGCATTGTTGTATATTATGGCTGTTCTTGGTTTCTTTAGAAATGTGCATGCATGTATTGCGCTTTTGCAAACATCCAATTTTGTTACCACCCCCCAAAAATATTCTGTAGTATTTTGTTTTTCACATCATGAATCTTCTCGGTAAAGAAAATGATTTGTTAAAAGCTGAACGTTTTCTCATTGTTATGAAGTTAATTGCTTGCACATTACTCATGTTTTTCCTTTCATACGCTTTTATTTTGTTAATCTTTATAAAGGGTTTTGACCGTCCCATCCTGTCAGCCTGCCTGTCAGTGCGCTAATCTCAGCCTATAAACACACGGCTGGAGTCCGTACGCCAATATCCCCGCAATAAATCTCTTTATTAACACATCTCTGCACACCAGCTCCGTCCCGCAGATGTTTAACCAAGTCCCCTCCGCTTGGAGTGCGCGCCATGCTTCCCTGTTAAACACACAGCGCTGATTGGAGTCTTCTCAATGGGATCAGGATCAGGGCGTTGTGCCTACAGGAACGGGAATGGCCAAGGACAAAAAAAGAACGACACAAGCTGAGGGCCTATTAGGAGCTTGTTAGTCAACATCCTGGACCTTTCTTGAACTGTGCATCCATTCATTCTGGCTAACTCTTCAGCCCTCGCGTGAGGTCGCAAATATGTCATTAGAATGTTCTCGACTTGAACATTCTGATTCTGATCTCACGGTCACAACAGAGTTCTAGAACACATACTTAGAACATTCCAAAAAAAAATGGAATGTTCTTGAGTGCAGCCAGGAGGTGTTTTTGTTGTCGGTGTTTTGTTATGTTGTTTGGTGCATCTTACTGAGAGAAGTGTGTGTGTGTGTGTGCATTTCCTCTTCAGTTGGCCTTCCCCCGAATTGGAGCCCGGCCAGATCAGACTGATCGTGTACCAGGACTGGTGAACGACGGGGGAGAAAATGTCCTGTTCGACTCGAACGCCAAAAAGAGAAGTGCGGAGGAAGCCCCTGGTTCGGTAAGAGCGGCAGTGGGCCTCTGCAGCACTGCCCCGTGCAGGGAGCTGTAATCCACGCTCTGGGGAAAACGGCTAATACTGTTTAACCCCCTGCAGCTATATTTAGAGTACCGGACCGGTTTAGACTGGAGGTCTTATCTGCAATAATAATAGAATCAGCTGACGGGCGGTGTGTAAGCATTCTGTTCACATGCACATGACTCAAGTCGCTTTCTCACGTCCTCTCTCTCTCTCTCTCTCTCTCTCTCTCTCTCTCTCTCTCTCTCTCTCTCTCTCTCTCTCTCTCTCTCTCTCTCTCTCTCTCTCTCTCTCTCTCTCTCTCTCTCTCTCTCTCTCTCTCTCTCTCTCTCTCTCTCTCTCTCTCTCTCTGTTTGTCATCGCACTGTCATGGGTTGTGCAAAGCCATGTGGGCTAGCAGTGACTTTACTCCTGTTACTCTTACAACACACATTTCACCCTTGTTACTGCTCTCCTACAACACACATTTCATCTCTGTTACTGCTCTCCTACAACACACATTTCACCCCTGTTACTGCTCTCCTACAACACACATTTCACCCCTGTTACTGCTCCTACAACACACATTTCACCCCTGTTACTGCTCTCCTACAACACACATTTCACCCCTGTTATCCTACAACACACATTTCATCCCTGTTACTGCTCCTACAACACACATTTCACCCCTGTTACTGTTATCCTACAACACACATTTCACCCTGTTACTGCTCCTACAACACACATTTCACCCCTGTTACTGCTCTCCTACAACACACATTTCACCCCTGTTATCCTACAACACACATTTCATCCCTGTTACTGCTCCTACAACACACATTTCACCCCTGTTACTGTTATCCTACAACACACATTTCACCCTGTTACTGCTCCTACAACACACATTTCACCCCTGTTACTGCTCCTACAACACACATTGCACCCCTGTTGCAATGTTTCCAGATCAAAATAAACCTGTCCTATGGAGCTTAATCGTGATCAGAACTTTTTGCATGTTAAAATGAGCCCTTTTTATTGTATTGTTAGTAGACCATTCACGATGTTATGTCCGCTTCCTTTTTCTGATAAATGAGAGGTGTGTGGCGATGAGTTTCCTGGTAAGGGAGGTTTTTGTAGTGAGTAGTACACTGCGGTTTAGGCCTCTGTCTGACTCTGTCTGAGTGGAATGCTGAAGTAGAACTAAGATCAGGGGATTGTGTGCTGCCCGAATCACATGACACTTTCTGGCCAAGGATAGTGTTTGTCCTGAGAGAGAGCGAGAGAGCGAGAGAGCGAGAGAGCGAGAGAGAGAGAGAGAGAGAGAGCATTCAAATTGTGTACGTGTGAGAGAGAGAGGGAGGGAGGGAGGGAGGGAGAGAGGGAGGGAGGACAGGCGAGGCTGTAAGAGTATTCAAAGTGTGTGTGTGTGTGTGTGTGTGTGAGTGAGAGAGCACGAGGGAGGGAGGGAGGGAGGAGGGAAGAAAGGGAGAGGGGGGGAGAGAGAGGGAGTGCGGTTCCAGATCACGAGTTCCTGAGGAAGTCATATGACATAGGCTCACATGGTCACAGGCTTTGTGTTCCCTCTGGGTGCGGAGCGGAGCAGACCAGACCAGACGCTGTGTTTGGACGTGAGCCGCGTCCACGCCAGCATTCCACAGTGCTCGCGCGCTTTCCCCCCGCGGACACGGATGACATCGCGCCGGCTTTGTTTTCATTAACACGTCTGCCGATTAAACCCCCTTTCATTACGCGGCCAGGACGTTTCCTGTTCTCGCAGACGAAGGCGATGTGAATGTACGATTCAAGATGCGTTCAACAGATTAATTCCTGAGCCCACGAAAAACAAATTGCAAGCTTGGCGGCAGACCTGGGTCAAACACGTAATTGTTTTTGATTCAAATAATTTTCTATGCTTTACTGAGCTTGTCTGGTGTATTGGAACCTATGAAATGCTCTCAAAAAGTGCAAAACCCCACCTTCTGGTTCTCTTGGCTCGCTCTGTTGCACCAGGCAAGAGCAGTCGAGCACGGAAAAGTATTTGACTGAAAGCAAGTGGGTGAATGTGTTGTGTGTGTGTGTGTGTGTGTGTGTGTGTGTGTGTGTGTGTGTGTGATTTTAATGTCTCTGTACGGGAGTGCTGCTAGCGTGTAGTAGGGTGAGTTCAGGTAATTTGGGACACTTATTAAGACTGACGGTGAGGAAAGACTCAGAAACTGCATTTACAAAGAAGTGTCCCAAATTACCTGAATTCACACTGCTGTAGCCTGTGCAGTCTGTCGCTGCCTGGATCAGGTTCCGCCTGAAGACACGCCTGTGGACAAACAAAAAGAAACGCGCCTCCCACCGCTGTTCCAGTGTCACTTGAAGCCCGCCCTGCAACACCTTCCTGGAGTAAACGTCACACTCCCCGTGAATAATGGCAGCTTAAGTAGTCCATATTTTGATTTGGTCTTTGATAACTTTTCCTTCATCCAGACTCTTGCGAAGGGATGTAGGCTCGGAAGGGGAAGGGCCAACAAAGCGCCGTAAAATACACAATTGTTTTAGATTCAAATACTTTTCTGTGCTCGATTGATCTTGCCTGGTGCACTTGAGCTAATCAAGAGGACCAGAAGGTGGGGTTTCGCACTTTCTGAGAGTATTTCATAGGTTCCAATACACCAGACAAGCTCAGTAAAGTGGCGAAAAGTATTTTAATCCAAAACAATAACTTTTTTAAGCGCAGGTCTGCTACCAAGTTCACACTCTGTTTCAGGGTCTGTGGAAATGCAGTGGGAGCTAGCATACTGCGGCTAACTCTCTGTTAGAATGACAGTGGGTATAGAGCAGACATTAGCGTACTGCGGCTAACTCTGTTAGAATGACAGTGGGTATAGAGCAGACATTAGCGTACTGCGGCTAACTCTCTGTTAGAATGACAGTGGGAGTAGAGCAGACATTAGTGTACTGCGGCTAACACTCTGTTAGAATGACTGGGAGTGGAGCAGGCATTAGCGTACTGCGGCTAACACTCTGTTAGAATGACTGGGAGTAGAGGCAGGCATTAGCGTACTGCGGCTAACACTCTGTCATAGTGGCGGTGGGAAAGCAGCAGGTGTGAGTGTTCTGCGGCTTGCGTGCTGCGGAGTTGCAGGTACTGACAGTGCTGTTGTGTGTGTGTGTGTGTGTGTGTGTGTGTGTGTGTGTGTGTGTGTGTGCAGAAGCCCAGTGCGGACGCCCAGCTCCGGATGTTTGGGAAGTGCTGTAAGCTCCGGCCACACCGGCGGCAGCTCCAGCTCCCTGGACAGCTGCTCCTCCTCTGCCTCCGAGCCCCGAGAGCAGGGTCCCCACTACACTGTGAGTTACCCAGTCTCACACACACTGTCCCCACTACACTGTGAGTTACCCAGTCTCACACACACACACACTGTCCCCACTACACTGTGAGTTACCCAGTCTCACACACACACACACTGTCCCCACTACACTGTGAGTTACCCAGTCTCACACACACTGTCCCCACTACACTGTGAGTTACCCAGTCTCACACACACACACACTGTCCCCACTACACTGTGAGTTACCCAGTCTCACACACACACACACACTGTCCCCACTACACTGTGAGTTACCCAGTCTCTCACACACACACACACACACACACAGTCCCCACTACACTGTGAGTTACCCAGTCTCTCACACACACACACACACACACACACTGTCCCCACTACACTGTGAGTTACCCAGTCTCACACACACTGTCCCCACTACACTGTGAGTTACCCAGTCTCACACACACACACACACACACACACACACCCTGTCCCCACTACACTGTGAGTTACCCAGTCTCACACACACACACACACACACACACACACACACACTGTCCCCACTACACTGTTAGTTACCCAGTCTCACACACACACACACACACACACACACACACACACACTGTCCCCACTACACTGTTAGTTACCCAGTCTCACACACACCCCCACTGCCCCTGCGACACCTTGTCTAACCCCACCTACTGAGACACACATACACACGCACACATTTACATACTTGTACACACACACACAGACACACTCATTGCTCTCTCTCCCTGCAGAGTTCCCGTTGCTCGTCAGACGCCAGCATGCTGGGGGAGATGATGTTCGGCTCGGTGGCGATGAGCTACAAGGGCTCCACGCTGAAGATCCACCAGATACGGTGAGCAGGGACCGACCCCAGAGTCTCTCATGAATCCCCCCTCCGAGACGCGCCCCCTGGTCCCTCTGTGTGTCCCCCTGAGGGCCCCTGAGGGCCCCGGCTGTGTGTCTGTGGGAGGGGCCCCTGGCACAGTGGGCGGAGCGTATTTAACCCCTCCCTCTCCGCAGGTCTCCGCCGCAGCTGATGCTCAGCAAAGTGTTCACGGCCCGGACAGGAAGCAGCGTCTACGGCAGCCTCAACACGTGAGCCCTCCCTCCCGCTGACAACGCCACTGACCCTGGCCCCGTGCTTCCGGATGACCGGAGCGTGGACTTCACCCTGACTCATCCTGTTTTCTGTTTTCATTTCCACAGGCTGCAGGACAGCCTGGAGTTCATCAACCAGGACTCCAACTCCCTCCGCCCGGAGCTGACCACGACTGCGGGGGGGTTCCTGGGGAACATCGGTAAGGGCCGCCAATCGGATATCGGCAGCGTTTGGTGTCATGAGACTGATCTCAGCCAATCACAGCCAGGTATCGAGCGTTGGCATGGATACGCAGTTGGATCCGTTTCCCGTTCGCTATCAGGATTCGGATTCCCACACTTTCGGTTCCTGTTCAGAACGGCCGAAATGTCTGCTCGCTCAGTTCTGCAAGCGGACGCGTATGTTTGTGTTAATGTGATTCTTTTTAAAGGCTGTATAGGTTGTTGTTGCTAGGATACACTGGAATAGTTAATCCTTTTAATGGGAGGATAGATTTGATTTGATTTGTTTCAGCCATCCATGTATGTGTGTTCGTTCGTTACTTGTATGCCTGTCTGCTTTCTCCATGTTCTAACATTGATATAAAACTGTTCAAAACATTGGTGCCAGAACTAAATTCTTTTTTTAATTGGAAAGCGCATTCCTTACTCTCTCCGGTTCAGTCTCGGCCAGACCGGCGTGCTCCTTTGTTTTGAACTTTTTTGCTCTCATTTAACCCCTCAGAAAACACACCTCTCGCGACACGACGAGCGTGGAAACGTTCCTCCGGCGAGCGCGCCCTTGCCGCGCTCGTGTTGAGGTGCGTTTCCTGAGGGGTGGCGAGGCGCTGACTCTCTGTACAGAGGGAGGCCTTGTGCCGTGTTGCTATTGCGTCAGGTGGGCCCCTGTGGCTCTCGGAGCTTGGTGCTTCACTAACCCCCCGGTTCTGTGTTCTGTGTTCTGTGTCCTGTGTGTCGGTTCTCCTCGGTTCTCGGCGCAGGGTTCTCTCAGCTCTGCAGTCCGCGCCGGGCCTTCTCTGAGCAGGGCCCTCTCCGCCTCATCAAGAGCGCCTCTTTCTTTTCAGGTTCGGCCCGCGCTCTGCACTCTGCACGTCTGCACGCGTGTGGGGGGCCTGGCCATGCGTGTGGGGCTGTGGGCGTGTGTGTGGGGGGGCTGTGGGCATGCGTGTGGGGGGCCTGGCCATGCGTGTTCATGTGTGTAGGGGTGTGTGCATGCCTATGGGGGCGTGTGCATGTGTGTGGGGGCGTGTGCATGTGTGTGGGGGCGTGTGCATGTGTGTGGGGGCGTGTGCATGTGTGTGGGGGCGTGTCCATGTGTGTGGGGGCGTGTGCATGTGTGTGGGGGCGTGTTCCTCATTCAGCTCAGTACCTCCGCTGTGCCTCTTCCTCTCTCTTCCTCTCCCTCTCTTTGTCTCTGCCTCTGCCCAGGCTACTGACACCTCTCCCCTTGTTTTAGCGCATGTGTGTGTGTGAGTGGCAGGAGTGTGTGTGTGTGTGTGTGGCAGGAGTGTGTGTGTGTGTGTGTGTGTGTGGCGGGAGTGTGTGTGTGTGTGAGTGTGTGTGTGTGGCAGGAGTGTGTGTGTGTGTGTGTGTGGGGCGGGAGTGTGTGTGAGTGTGTGTGGCAGGAGTGTGTGTGAGCGTGTGAGTGTGTGTGGCAGGAGTGTGTGTGAGCGTGTGAGTGTGTGTGTGGCGGGAGTGTGTGTGTGTGTGGCAGGAGTGTGTGTGAGTGTGTGTGTGGCGGGAGTGGCCATTTCCCCTAAAAATAGTTTCCCCCCCCTCACCCCCAGGCAAGGCGGAATGTAGCGACCCACTTATGCAAGGGAGGAATGTTCTAGAGCTTCAGTGTGGCACGCGGTGCCTGTACATCACAATAGCGCTGGTGTTGAGCGGATCATAAATCACAGGGACTCCCGGGCCGCAGGTGGGGCTGTGGACCGGGCCGTGGGGTCTGCAGACTCCCCTGCTGTCAGAGAGTGTTAAAACCCCACAGGCTGCCCTGGGCTAATCTCACTGGCACCCCCTCTGTAATCTCCCTTGGGTGCGATGTTTGGTGTGGGGCAGGATCAGTGTGGGGTTTGGGCCCCCCCTCCCTCCTAATGAATGGTGGTGGGGGAGTAAAACGCTTTCACCTCTGCTTGCGCTGTGGGTATGCGGGTGTGTGCTTGTGTGTGTGTGTGTGTGTGTGTGTGTGTGTGTGCTTGTGCAAGTGTGTGTGTGTGTGTGTGCTTGTGCATTGTGTGTGTATGTGCATGTGTGTGTGTATGTTTGAGTGTGTGTGTGTGTGTGTGAGTATGTGTGCGTGTGTGTGAGTGTGTGTGCGAGTGTGTGTGCTTGTGCATGTGTGTGTGTGTATGTTTGATTGTGTGAATGCGTGTGCATGTGTGTGTTAGAGTGTGCACATATGTGTGTGTGCATGTGCATGTGTGTATGTTTTATTGTGTGCATGCTTTGCGTGTGTGCGTTTGCATGTGCGCGTGTGTGTGTGTGAGTATGTGCGTGTGCATGTGTGTGTATGTGCATGTGTGTGTGTATGTTTGAGTGTGTGTGTGTGTGTGAGTATGTGTGCGTGTGTGTGAGTGTGTGTGCGAGTGTGTGTGCTTGTGCATGTGTGTGTGTGTATGTTTGATTGTGTGAGTGCGTGTGCATGTGTGTGTTAGAGTGTGCACATATGTGTGTGTGCATGTGCATGTGTGTATGTTTTATTGTGTGCATGCTTTGCGTGTGTGCGTTTGCATGTGCGCGTGTGTGTGTGTGAGTATGTGCGTGTGCATGTGTGTGTGTGCGTGTGTGTGAGTGTGAGTGTGAGTGCGTGTGCGTGTGCGTGTGCGTGTGCGTGTACGTGTGCGTGTGTGCATGTGTGTGCATGTGAGTATGTGTGCATGTGCGTGTGTGCGAGTGTGTGTGAGTGTGAGTGTGTGTGTGTGTGAGTGTGAGTGAGTGTGTGTGTGAGTGTGGGTGTGTGTGTGTGTGTGTGTGTGTGCGTGTGTGTGCGTGCGTGTGTGAGAGAGTGTGCATCTCTGACCTCTCTGGTCTCTCTCCCTGAAGGGCACAGTAACCCCATGGACATGCCAGGCCGGGGGCTCTATGACGAGAGAGACAGCGGGATCGCCAGATCAGGTAACAATTCCACCCCCACCCCCCCCTTTAAGGGGAATCTCTCTCCTTTTCTAGTGCATTAATCACAGGACATTTTCACCACGCAGTGCATGAGGGATTTCATGTGGGGTTCAGTCAGCTGCTCAGGCAGTAGGCTGTAATGTCACTGGGGTGAAGGCAGGGGTGTCCAGTCTTATTTGAAAATGGCGGGGGTGTTTAGTTTCACTAAAACCACTACGACACCCGATTCAACTCATCAAAGCCTTGATTGAAGACCATGATTAGTTAATCAGTTAATTAGGTGACCATGATTAGTTAATCAGTTAATTAGGTGACCATGATTAGTTAATCAGTTAATTAGGTGACCATGATTAGTTAATCAGTTAATTCGGTGGTGTGGTGGCGACCTCCACCCGCACAGATAAGAGTGGACGCCCCTGGCCCGGAGGTTGAGCCACCATAGAAGAAGACCCAGTTATACAGTGTCCGAGCAGCAGCAGCCTCTTGCACCTGATTGGACGGTGTTGAGTTAATGGCTCCAGTGATGCTCTGGGTCATGTCAGAGTCAGACTGTACAGTTTCCTGAGTTCTGAAGCCAAGAAGCCTAGTGGCTAAGGTACATGACTGGGGCAGCCTGTAGCCTAGTGGCTAAGGTACATGACTGGGGCAGCCTGTAGCCTAGTGGCTAAGGTACATGACTGGGGCAGCCCGTAGCCTAGTGGCTAAGGTACATGACTGGGGCAGCCTGTAGCCTAGTGGCTAAGGTACATGACTGGGGCAGCCTGTAGCCTAGTGGCTAAGGTACATGACTGGGGCAGCCTGTAGCCTAGTGGCTAAGGTACATGACTGGGGCAGCCCGTAGCCTAGTGGCTAAGGTACATGACTGGGGCAGCCTGTAGCCTAGTGGCTAAGGTACATGACTGGGGCAGCCTGTAGCCTAGTGGCTATGATTGGGACCTGCAAGGGTGTAGCCACAATAAGATCAGTGCAGCTGTTGGGCCCTTGAGCAAGGCCCTTAACCCCACATTTCTCCAGGGAGGATTGTCTCCTGCTTAGTCTAATCAACTGTAAGTCGCTTTGGATAAAGGGTCAGCTAAATAACACATTATTATTGTTATTATTATTATTAGTATTATTATTATTATAGACTGCATCTGCACGTTTGCCCGTCCGTTTCTCCCTGCTCCATACTGCCCCTTGGGCCTGGAAAATGTTGGAATGGAAACCCACTCTTTTCCCAATGGAAACCCGCCTCGGCATGGCGGGAACGTGGGGAATCTCACTTTCTCTCTCCCGCGTCATGCGCGGGTGTTTAAATAGAGCGCCCCCCCCCCCCCCCCTTTTTAGCGGCTCGGCGGAGGCCCACGCCGCGAATGCTGGAATGCGCTCGGCCAATCACAGTGCCCCGTGGAGGATGCCGCCGTGTGCGGGGGCGGGGCTTAGCGGACAGGAGCTGCGTGAGATTCCAGCACTGAATCACAAACACCACGGAAAGGCCAATGACTCACTCTCTCTCTCTCTCTCTCTTCCCCCTCATTCTCTCTCTCCCTCTCTCTCTCTCCCTCTCATTCTCTCTCTCCCTCTCTCTCTCCCTCTTTCCCCCTCATTCTCACGCTCACCTCATTTCTCTCTCCCTGTCTCCCGCCTCTCCCTCTCTCTATCTCCGTCCTCTCTGTCTTCCCCTTTCTCTCTCCCTCTCTCTCTCTCCCTCCCTCTCTCTCTCTCTTCCCCCTCTCTCTCTCTCTCTCTCCACAGCCTCTCTGAGTAGTCTCCTCATCACTCCGTTCCCCTCCCCTGGGTCCTCCTTCACCAGTAGCTGTGCGAGCAGCTACCATAGACGTTGGCTCCGTAGCCAGACCACCAGCCTGGAGAACGGGGTCTTCCCACGATGGTGCGAACTTCTATGGTCCTCCACGCTTTACAATGTCTACAGTACCCCACTCAACACCAGCTCAAACACCCTTAATTCAGCTTTACAATGTCTACAGTACCCCCACTCAACACCAGCTCAAACACCCTTAATCCAGCTTTACAATGTCTACAGTACCCCCACTCAACACCAGCTCAAACACCCTTAATCCATCTTTACAATGTCTACACTACCCCCACTCAACACCAGCTCAAACACCCTTAATTCAGCTTTACAACGTCTCCAGTACCCACACTCAACACCAGCTCAAACACCCTTAATTCAGCTTTACAATGTCTACAGTACCCCACTCAACACCAGCTCAAACACCCTTAATCCATCTTTACAATGTCTACAGTACCCACACTCAACACCAGCTCAAACACCCTTAATTCAGCTTTACAATGTCTACAGTACCACACTCAACACCAGCTGAAACACCCTTAATTCAGCTTTACAATGTCTACAGTACCCCACTCAACACCAGCTCAAACACCCTTAATCCATCTTTACAATGTCTACAGTACCCCCACTCAACACCAGCTCAAACACCCTTAATCCATCTTTACAATGTCTACACTACCCCCACTCAACACCAGCTCAAACACCCTTAATCCAGCTTTACAATGTCTACAGTACCCCCACTCAACACCAGGTCAAACACCCTTAATTCAGCTTTACAATGTCTACAGTACCCACACTCAACACCAGGTCAAACACCCTTAATTCAGCTTTACAATGTCTACAGTACCCCACTCAACACCAGCTCAAACACCCTTAATTCAGCTTTACAATGTCTACAGTACCCACAC